>NC_142009.1:212932131-212934631 GCF_049901735.1 Notechis scutatus
AAAAGCCAATATGAGTATTCGTATTTATTGCTTGATGTCTACAACATCAAGTGTGAATGTGCATGTGTTAATGAGTTACAATACAGAGAATATAACATATAAAACTATTGGCACCTTTTACTCTCCGCTGCAAAGCAGGGCTTTCCACTGTCAAGTCAATTCACCTGTTCATGAGGAAAACCATTTATATTAAAACAAGAAATTATATCTACAAGAAAGTAAGTTGCTTCACCACTACATTATTTGATTTGCTTGCCTTGAAACAATCTCTGCTTTCATTCACGAATCTGGATTCAATCCATCCAAATGAAGTACCCCTTTCTGTTTCTAACCAGCTAGCTTCCATTGTTCAAATCATTCTCACCAAAGTATGAGTAATAAATAATTAACTCATAATAGAAATAGAGAACAACAAGAACTCCAGTCTATCATTAAGTTAAGGAGTAATTATAGCAAAACTTTGGTGGCAGGCTCTTCACCAAATCTAGGACATGGAAGATGGTGCCAGAGAATTCAAAGATTGAGCCAACCAAGTGATAAGGTCCTCATTCAAATCACTACCAGAAGTACAGGAGGTGAAATTGTTCATTAAAGTTGAACAAAGAGAGATACCCAAGAATTGTTTAGAAGCCCTAAATTCTCAGGAATTGACTGATCATGTTCCTTTTCTTGTAAGCATAAGGTTACATTTCATTATCATTATAACAGTGCAAATATAATTCATAAAAACATTAGTCAATTTCTTCAAGAAAGACAGAGAGAAAAGGGTTGGGACACACTTGCTACTGATGTGTTAGTTGCAAATAAGATAAGATGAGATCATGAGATGAAGAGAAGAGAGAAGAGGAGATGTAGAATATTCAGTATTCTATTCTATTCTCCTCATACCTGCATTCTATTTTATTCCTTACTAGTCCACATCATACTTAACATTGTACTATTTTGGAAAATGACTTCAACTCTGTTTATGTAATGTTACAAATGAGCTCATAGAAACAAGATAAGATTGGGGTGGCCGAGGATATTTTGCTGCCCCAGGTAGCTGCTGTATCTGCTGCTTCTGCAACATTAAAAAGAAAGTAAATCTGATAAGGCAAACAATATTTTATTGCTTGGGTTACTTGTGAGATGTTACAATGTGTGCCAGACTGTTGAGCCTAATGTAACTTAGCATGATCACTACCAGCATTTCAGCTTTTAGCAGCTTTTAAACAAGAGACAGAACCTTGGACCTAACCAATAATAAGCTTATGCTTTGTCACTGCGCTGAAATTCTCCCCATTCTATAGCTATAGAAACTTCTTTTATTGGCTTGATAAATCTTTCTCTTAGTGTTTCTATAGGTCTTCCTCACATAGACTCACATGCATACCCACTCTCACCGATTCTGTGTGCTTAAAAATATTAAATTTATCCAACAGGACATGACAAGGCAACAAAGAGAAATGCAGCAGTGTGAAAAATTGTTAAGAGACTTTGCCTTCACAAATTACAACCCCCACTCCCAAAAAAAGAAATATTGTTTTACCACATTTGCATATCTGCTGTGCTTTCAATCACACAGACAGCTCCCCACTGCTTCCTCTACTCAATATAAGTTCTGACATTTGGTGTGATGTCTTACAAAAGGATGTTATGAAATTGTCTGGGCTGAGGAATCAGAGGGTGGAGAAGCAGAATTTAAAACCTCATCCTGCATTTTTTTTTGACACAGCTGAATCCTTTTGAATCCTAAGTCTCATAACCTACTGTAATTAGGATTACTGAAACATTGACCCTGCTTTTCTGATTAGCTTAGGCCTGGCATAGCACGATTGATTCCAATGGTTATATGTCTAGGAATGAAGAAAAATTGAATGACTGAAGCTGCTGCTTTAAAGGCTTGATGCTACACTAGGTTATCTCTCAAATAATTTAACATCCCATCAATAGAATAGAATAGAATAGAATAGAATAGAATAGAATAGAATAGAATAGAATAGAATAGAATAGAATAGAATAGAATTCTTTATTGGCCAAGTGTGATTGGACACACAAGGAATTTGTCTTGGTGCAAATGCTCTCAGTGTACATAAAAGAAGAGATACATTCATCAAGAGTCAAGAATCATAAGGTACAACACTTAATAATAGTAATAGGGTACAATAAGCAATCAAATCATAACAATATGAATTTCTTTGCCACAGATCCAAGTTGAATCCTTCTCACTATTGGAGCATATTCAGATGCCTTTAAGACTAGACACATGTCTGTTCTGTATTGCTTGGGTGAAAATGCATAGTATAATTACTAGTGGGATCACTCTTCCTGTGTAATAAATAGAGATGAGAATCTAGTTGTTCGTGATTTCATTAACTTTTAGTTAGTGGTGGTGATGATAGAGACAAGGAAGAAGAGGAATGCTCCTTACTGTGATTTATAAAGTCCCACTTTTTTTTCTGAAAAATTATTTTTCTCTTTCCAGTTGTGAAATGAAGGTTGACCAGCTGTAGGTTCATTA
>NC_142009.1:214087131-214174631 GCF_049901735.1 Notechis scutatus
AATTGGGGACAATAGGACAGGGACAGTAGGCACGATTTTGTGCTTATGCATGCCCCTTACAGACCTCTTAGGAATGGGGTGAGGTCAATAGAGGTTAGTTTGAGGGTAAAAGAGTGGGGGGTTGAGCAGGTGACAACAGAATCAGGTAGTGAGTTCCAGACATTGACCACTCTGTGGCTGAAATCATACTTCCTGCAATCGAGCTTGGAGTGGTTTACATTTAGTTTATATCTGTTGTGCGCTCTTCTGTTGTTGTTGTTGAAATATTCATTAACTGATAAGATGTCATAACATATGATTTTATGTACTATGCTTAAGTCCAATCGTTGCCAGCGTAGTTCAAGGTTGTCTAAGCCAAGAATCTCAAGTCTGGTGGTGTAGGGTATTCTGTTGTGAACAGAGGAATATAGTACTCTTCTGGTAAAATACTTCTGGACTCGCTCAATTGTATTTATGTCTGATATACAGTGTGGATTCCAGAAAGCAGAGCTGAATTCAGGTATTGGTCTAGCAAAGGATTTGAATTCCCTAGTTAGCAAAACAGTATTACCAGAGAAGAAGCTTCGTAAAATTAAATTTACAACTCTTAATGCCTGTTTGGCAATACAGTTGCAGTGAGCTTTGACGCTTAGATCATTTGCTTCATGATAGCAACAAATTTCAGTGCAGTGGCCTCAAGGCCCAGTACTCTTAAATATCTTCAATATGTTAGGCCCAGTAAAATATAATAAATGATCTAGATGAGGGAATTGAAGGGGAAATCATCAAATTTGCAGACAATACTAAACTGGCAGGAATAGCCAACACTCCAGAAGACAACTCAAGATCCACAAAGATCTTGACAGGCTTGAATACTGAGTCCTATCTAACAAAATGAAATTTAACATAGATAAAAGTAAGGTTTTACGCTTAGGAAAGAAAAACCAACTGTAGACTAGGTGAAACTTGGCTTAATGCCAGTAACTGTGAAAGGGATCTTAGAGTCCTAATGGACAATCACTTAAATATCAGCCAACAGTGTGCAGCAGCAGCCAAAAAAGCAATGCAATCCTAGGCTGCATTAACACATAACAAATTCAAAAATGTGAAAGATAAATAAATTTCAGGATTTCTAGCCTGAAAATGTTCAAGAAGTGGCTGCCTTCAGCAAGGCATTTTTATTTTTATCCTTGTCTATAGGAAAAACATTGTCAAGCTGAACCCCTGTACTTCGGGATTAGGAAATCAGCCCTTCAGAAGTCATTGAATTTTTGTTCAATAAAAAATTTATATATATAAAAAAAGAAGTCATTGAATTTTAACTATAAGCAAAGCCAGGGGTCATGGCTGACAACAAAGAAAATGAAAAGTGTTGTGCAGCGACATTCAGAAACATTTCTCCAACTGCTATATTTTGTGTGGGGAACAATTCTGTGGGAAATAACAGTATCCCTTTTTCTCCATTGGTCCCAAAACATACCTAAGTGTTAGCAAGACTAAAATATTACAGCTGCCGACATATCTCTGGAGGTCTGAAGCTGTTCAGAGTTATTGAGGCTGATGAATTATCTTCTTCTCTTTTTTAACCGATTTATTCCTGAAGCTGGGATAACTGCTAGTTGGTTTCTTAACCCAATTTATTTTTATATAGATCTCTATTGATTACAATCTGCTGTCTACTGTAACCTTCAAAACATTGTAGAATACAGAGCAATATGATTTCGTGGAGAGATAACCAGCTTTGTGTGTGCAAATACACCAGCATGCCAACGTATACAATAATCCAATTCTATAGGGTCAGGGAAAATTTCTGACAGAAACAAGTCAGTTCAGGTAAAGATACATGTGCATACTTTGCCTAAGAGAAATATTCTTGTCACATACAAATCCCACTATTAATCAAAAATCACATTACAGCTTCTGGGATGAAGTTTCCTTTACTCCTCTTTAATAATAAGTCCAAGATAAGATAAAATTGGTAATTGTATGTTTTGTTCTGATGGAAGATAATAGCCAAGTGGTATAGAAATTTGAGTTACAAGAATACATTCAAACCTGCTAACAGGCTTTCATTATGTGGTCTTTACCGATTCATTCATTACACATTTTCTACGTATATAGAAAACTTTAATTGGAAGTTGCTTATTACATTGTTCGAAAATGTTAACTCAAAGTCCTCTTTAATTCAACAATCATTTACAGCAGGACAGCTAATTTAATTCAATAGCATGATCTTTTGAAAAAGGCAGGAAGCAGGACCAATTCACCAACCATGTTGCTCAAAGAGTATTGTTTGATAGGACCCATAGCTTGGAAGAGTTTTAGAAGCAAGAGATTTACTTATTCACACTTGGGACTATTTGTAGAAAATGTTCACCTACATAGGCTACAGCTTTAAAATGCAACCCTAACACTCTTTCCAATTACAGAGCAAGCCTCACTAAAAACAATGGAGTGTACCCAAGCAAACCAGCCCCAAGATTTCCTAGGCATCGGATTCTGTGCCCTAGACAGAATCTCTTTTCATCTGCCTTGCTCTTCCTACCTACCTTCCAGTGGTGGGATTCAATTTTTTTTACTACCGGTTTCCATGGGCATGGCTTGGTGGGCATGGTGTGGCTTGGTGGCCGTGGCTTGGTGGCCTTGGCAGGGGAAGGATACTGCAAAATCCCCATTCCCTCCCCACCCCACTAACCTGCTTTCCAGCTCCGTTCTCCTGTGCAGGGCAACAAAAGAAGACCCAGCCAATCAGCTGGGACTCAGGAGGCAGAGAATAGATGGGGGTGGGGCCAGTCAGAGGTGGTATTTACCTGTTCTCCAAACTACTCAAAATTTCCGCTACCGGTTCTCCAGAACTGGTCAGAACCTGCTGAATACTACCTCTGCTACCTTCCCTAGATTTACATATACAGCACAACAAGACAGGGCTTCAGTGACAGAATGGGGAGAAATCAGAACACCCTGTTTACCTTGGTCTGCAGTGAGAGATACCATGAGACCACACAGAAAAACTAGATTCTGTGGCCAACAAGCTTTAGTCAAAATTGATATACCACAGGTCCTCTCTTAGCAACTTTTTGAAACTACAACCGGTTCCTCCAAGTGTTATTTACAACCCAATTTTGGAGTTCCAATGGTGGCTCTTCCCCCCCCCAACACACACACAGTCACAGTCACATGACTGCACTTTGGACACTTGGTAACTAGCTCACCTTGATGGCCAGTTGCAGCATTCCATGGTCACACAAAGCAATTAACTATCATAAACTTATGAGGGATCGAGCTGAGGATGAGAAAGCCATCTCAGCGTAGCATTACAAAGCTCTGCTGCAATACACCTGGCAAACCACCTGGCAAATGAAAGTGATATGTCCTACACAGCCACAGAGACTGGAATATATGTATATAATAGCAATTATTGTCAGAGCATCTCTGATGCTGGTTATTTTAACAGCAACTAATTTTGAACAGAATCATAGATCCTTGACCCAACATAAAATATTTCAGAAGATGAAATTCCCGGTTAGCTATACACTTCGAAGAGGAAGCAAATATGCATAAACAGGCAAACATACATACACACATATGCAGGCGCCCTTCTGTTTCAAATTAGCCCATCAAGATCTAGTTTTAATGCTTAGATCCTCCAAAGGAATTTTTTTTTTAATCTGTTAATATTGGGGAAGAAATACTGGCTGTTGTCTCTATGACAGAACTTGCTACATTCATTTCCAAAGCAAGACATTGCATTGAAGCAAGAGTGTGCTACTTGAGTTGAAAAACATGTTTGCCCCTGATATGACTTATTAGGGGCTACTTTCCAAAAATCAATTAAAACTAGTTTAACGTCCACCTCATTAATAAACCCAAATTAATGTGTATTTTAAAATGTTCTTTCTTCTGTCTCTTTATGATTGAAAATTTAGTGCTTTTTGAGGGGGAGGGAGTGTTTCTAAGAATATATCCAAAGCTTTGAGGTGGGGGGGTGCTGGCCTGGAGTTACAGGTGAAGCACACCTGTGTTAAAATTTAACATTTGATACATCTTGTGGCTTTTTTTTCTTTTTTGCCTTTTTTGTTTTAGGAAGACTCTTTTCATAGAGAGGGCATGTCAAAGGAATTTGGAGTTTGTCAAATTTATGTGTTGAGTATTTCATCTTGAGAGCTACATATGGGGAATGGGAGATGGGAAACACTCAAAGGGCTTGAAAATTATAAAGGCACTTGCTTTTATTCTATTAAAAACGTGCTTTGATGCCACCTGTAGTTTGCTGGTCATTATTTTGCAAAATACAAGTACAATGAAAGCATCCATATGTTGTACAGTTATGGAAAAATACCTCACCCACACACAACTAATTATATCTTTATGGTCCGAGCAGTTCTCTGCCAAAGTGTAAAGGGAAATGGAAAGATATTGGATTGAAGATTGTGGGACAAGGAGCTTGTTCTTCTCTGCAATTGGTGTGGGGGAAGGATTTATATTTATATGGATGCACAGGTACATGCATAGGTACAGATACATACTTTATGCATATATGCATGGATACATACATATACATACATATATATATATATATATATATATATATATATATATATATATATATATATATATACACACACACACATACATAGTTTAAGATAGTATATGATTTATGTGAAGGAACTGCATAGCAGCTGTTCAGATAAAGTTAGAGACAGTAGCACAAATTTGTAGCCTTAGTAGACCATTACATATATCTTGGCCAATAGATCTCAATAGAAGGTGATACGATAAAGGAAATTGAATGACATGTTAAATGTGGTTGGCAGGCATTCAGCAAGTTAAGCTTAATTTTCAAGAATAACTTCCCATTATGCCTGAACAGAAAAATTTTCAAACAGTGTGTGCTACCTGCTCTAACATATGCCGGTGAAACATGGACACTAACCTCATAATCAATACAAAAGCTACAAGGAGCGCAAAGAGCCATGGAAAAATACATGCTCAGCATTACAAAACAAGATAGAAAGTCCTGCACATGGATTAGAGAACAAACAAAAGTATATGATGTCATCAAGAGAGTGAAAGAATTGGGCTGGTCACATGGCAAGAAGAACTGATGGCATGTGGATCAAGGCAGTTGTAGAATGGATCCCACTTGATAAAAAGCATCCACAAAAGAGACTTAAAACAAGATGGATCAATGATATCAGCAAGTATTGCGGGTCCAATTGGAGAAAGAAACCTCAGCACTGTATAGGCTGGAAACATGCGGAAGAGGCCTTCACCCTACAATGAATAGCCAAATGATATTTAATATTCAAATTTACACCAGCCTTTGTCATTATACATAAAGAAAGAATGCAAGATAGTCAGGAACACAGGAATATCATGAGGTAAATTAAACAATATACAGAACACACAGAACAAAATGGCGGGGGTAGGGAAACACCTTTCAGCAACCAACCCTAGCATAGATTGCCTCATACATGAGTCAGTACTCTTTAACTAATCAACCACAACTGTGTGTTCTGGCCTATTGTACACTTTTCTGTTCCAGCTACTAAATTCAATATCCTAACAATTTATTCGTTGAGAGTACTGAAATCTTGGGGCTACAAGGATAATGTTTAATACAAGCAGATAGTCTGAAAATATGATGCCTTTTCACAATCTAAATCTTAATAAATTGAAAAGCAAACCAGGCAGCCTTACTATGCCCTTCATGTCTGTGTGGGACACCCTTGTTTCCCTCACTGCTTGACTGTGGATTGATTTGTTCTCACATGCCCTATCCTGCTCCTGATTAATGCAACGTTGGAATGAGAATATGATCAATGGAGGTTAGAACAGTAGTCTAAGGCCAGATTGGAAAGCATATTTTGCTTATGAGAGCAGACTACTCCTTTATTTCTTTAAAATGGGGCCAAAGCAACCTCACCTACCTCTACTTCTGCAGATGATAGACTCTAGTTGCCATAAAACTGGAACAACCTTAAATACCTCTCTTTCCTAACCATACAAATCATGAAGAAGCAGCTTCTTGAATGAGAAGGTAAACATCCTGAAGAAAAAAACAAAAAAAGTCCAGTTGCCTTTTGAAAAAGCACCTTTGACCTGGATGATTGAGAATCTTCACAGACAACCATATGAATCAGATTTTGTTTGCATCACAGTATTCTCATATTTATCACATATCACCATTGCACCCATCTTTCTAACACTAATTATTTTCTAAAACCAACTCTACTGTTTGTAAGCCCAGTCAATCATGTTAATAATTATGTTTTCTATATACCCCACTTTTATTAGTTGTATAAATAAGTCAAGGCAGCAAACATTCCTAGTGCTCCTTCCTCCTCCTATTTTCTCCACTATGCATATTTGTAGATACATCCAATGGAACGGAAGAGTCATATTTTCTCAATGAGTTGCCAATGGGGCAGCCCATAAATTTTTGACAGAAATATTTACTTTCAAGTTATAGCTTGCCCTAAAAACCTGGTTCTAGTAAAAAATAAAATAAAATAGACTCCTTGATATATTAGGATATAACTTTTCCAAATAAACTGTGCTAATTATAGGTTTCTAGAAGCATAATCAAGTATATTCTTGAAATCCATTTTTAAAAGCACTTTAATGTTTTTTTCTTGGCCAGTACTTATTAACCCAGCTGTTTTGTATAGAGTACTTTTCAGCTAGCTTTTTTTCTTCTTGCAGTCATTTTGTCAAGCTTAAGTCAGGATTAATTTGACTGCAGGTGTCAGATAAAAAAAAAACCCTGCTCTTCCCACCCTGCTAGGAACATGTGGGCAAAACGCAAAAACATGACAGGTTGGTGGTCCAAATGCTGGAAGAGTAAAACTGCAAATACATTTCTTGCTCTGCCTGGAAAAGTTTTTACTTGCAAGTTGGACATAAGAAAAGTGGCACACTGTTTCCCAAAATCCCCAATGAGTGTAAGCGAGTGATTGGAATGGGCTTAGCTATAATTGCAATGCCTCTAACTTCATAAAATAGAGAAATTAAGAACATTCATAAATAATACACAACAGCTATTTCTGTTGGCCAATTTTCCAAATTAATGGACTCTTGTATCACAGGCTGGATCTTCTATTCTACCCTACATTTTTCATTTGCAACGCTTCCCACTGTCTGAAGAAATATATGAGTTCCTTCACCGGTCTCCCCCACAATCTGCTTCACACAGAATAACCCTTTACCCCTGCCTCTCTGCAACTCCATCTTTACAACTTTGCTTGTTGATTTCTTTGGACACCATCTGCTACATATAATAAGTCGAGTAGCTGGAAAAAATGTGCCAGCGGTGAGAAAATGACCATAATGTTATGCTCCATTTGAGGGGATACAACAGTTTGAGGGAATTTCCTTCTCTCTACAACAGAACAGTGCAAATGGCATGTTGTCTAAACAAGTTATCTCTCAACTTTTGTAGGGTTGCTTTTAAAAATCACCCTTTGAAACAATTTGACAAACATCCACTCTTTACGAAGGAGTAAAAGAAACCCCAAGCAAATATTTAAAAATATATAGACACATTTTTAAAAAATGTTTCTAAATCTAGCCAGTAGCATGAGTTCAAATTATTCCAAATATTGAACATAGAGTTGTCCTCTATGACAGATGTCCCCGTTTTCAATTTTTCTATGTTTTCATCTTTCTTGAAATAAATATGAATGCATGAGTTGGCAACAGCTACAAACGAGCTGTAAAAGTCTGCAGCTTTCAGGTAGGAGACTGCTGAAAATGGAAGGTATGTCATGGCATAGAATTACCACAGGGTGGTGGAAGCAGTGCAGTTCCCCTTATGCACTAGGGCAACTTCGAAAGAAAAAAAGAAAAAGGAAAGGAAAAAAGGGAGGGGGAATCCCTCCTGGAAGAATACTTTGTGAGTCACTTTGTCATAGATTTAGTTAAAAAGAAGAGTGTCAAAAAATTAAGTTTAGTTCATGGAAAAGCCAGATGGCTAAGCTCTTGACCTGTTTACAGCCTTCCTGCTCGCTCGCTCTAAAGCCAAAATTACACAGATGACAATATTCTAATGTTCCGTGGAATGGCACCGAGTTTGAAATAAATTAATTTTAAGTCCACTTTGTGGGGGGAGGGGGGAGGGAGCAGGCTAATAAGGAGGGGCTGTGTGTGCTGAACTGCAAACTGGTTGTGAGGAGGGTGCTGGCTCAGAGCTCTTTGTCTGAGATCTGACAAACAAAATCTTTTGCAAGAATCAAGCTATGGTTTCACACCAGGCCATGTATACAGATAAGAACTCTTTGAGTCTCTTGGATGTAAAGTTCCAATTTCAGAATCCTTTACTTGGGATCTACTTTGTATGTGTGCATATAGGCATAAGGGGATTGGAATAAGAGTTTAGGGGCATGTTAAATTCTCGAACAATATTGTTCCATTCTATATCCAGTATGTGCTAATTTGGCAATAAAGAAAAAGAATCATAATGACAAGCATTAGCAACTGTATCCAGTGGGTAACTTGCTGTTAATAGAATCTTTTCCACACTAGCCATGGTTACTTAAGCACTGTTTACAAGATGATCTATGGATGCTAAACTATGCCTAATAGATTGCAGCTCAGGTTCAGTAAGGTGTACATAATGCCACATTTAAAAGGTTTGATAAGAGCTGAGCAGGATGTTTCAAAATTATGCAAAACCTCCTTCAGATGTGTTTTCCATATTAATCTCTTCCTGCTTTCATTTCAGAAGAATGGACAACAGCAACAACAAATCTGAACAAGCCATAGTGAATAAAACAGGTGAGCCTTTCAAGGCAATATACAGAGGTCAATAATGTAGCTTTAGTAGTACAAGAAGGTCTTCATTGTGAGGGCAAAAAAACAGGACTAATTTGTTAATCGTCACTTCTGAAAAAATCTGGAAAGGGATGGAGAGGGGGGAAGTATTAATTTATATTTAAAACTGTCTAGAAAGTTTAAGTTATTTCTATCCCCCCTGCCCAAATCTTTTTTCTCAGCCTTAAAACAGAGTTTGGGTTTTTTATGGATATACAACATTTGTATTGTAGTACTTCTCTTTATAGTATGATTTGTTAGTTATTCTTTTATTGATGAAGTGTCTACATCTGGTAAGGTCTACAACCGCACCTCTTTGACAGATCCAGATGTTGTGAAGACAAAATACCTCCTGTGTAAGAAACAGACCAGAATCAAGATCTGTGAAGGGTGTTCTTAATATAGTTTAAAAAGGCATCAGTCTTAAAATAATCCCAACATCTTATTTCTCTGCCAGATCTTTGGGGCTGATCTTTTGGGGCTACTCTTTAAGGTAATTTTGTGTTTCTGTGTCTAATTCAAATGCCTTAATATATGAACCTTAAAAACAGCATGGAACCTTTTTTTCTTACTTGGTTTATCACATTGATAACCCTCAGAGAAAACATGTGTTCAGATGATATCTGAAAAGGAGTTATACAGCTTCAGGAAATGGATACTACTTGGATGGCAGATCTCATATTAATCTTAAATATACTAATTGTAGTAGATCCTCATTAGTATTCCTTGGCAGTGCACCGGAGCCTAAATTTCTGTAGGTGAAAATTGGTGTTTTGGTGCATTTTTTTTCGTCCTCAGTTTGATTTTGCTTTATATACAGATGCTGGGAAACGGGAGAGAGATGTGTGAATTTTCCTTTGTGCATTTACTTTACACAGTGAAGAGAAGGGTATGATTTGTACCATAACTGATTATGCTGAATAATCTAGTTTTGATCTTGACCTCTGTAAAAATTTTTTTACTATGTATAAGAATCCTAAACCCATCTCCTTAAACTATGTATTCTGTAAGCCATCAAGATCTTATTGTAGATCTTGTGGGGGAGAATGTACTATACAATTGAAATCGTTACATTAAAAACTTAGTCCTCAAGGCCTCTAATTGCTGTGGAGTCCAAAGCTGTTTCTAAATCATAGCTACAAAAGAGCGGGGGGGAATTAAAACAACATGCATCCCACTTAACAGATTATTACTGCTACAATACAGGCCTGTGGTCTGAAATATACTAACTTCAACACAGTTTTGTGTCCACGTCTTAGATCTTCACAGAGCTGCCTCTAAAATCAGTGCTGTTTTGTGTAACTCCAAGTATCTATCTATTCAATGGACATAGGGAAAGTCAATTCTGTACCGTTTTACAGACTTAGCATGTCTGTAAAATCCATCATTGGCAACTTTCTCTAACCCCCACCCCACCCCAATAAGTTTTCACACATTATTTTGGGGCAAATGAAAACCTTTTACCTTTTGCTTGCTAGAGAAGATTTACTGATATGTCTCTTGTCTGTTTTGCAGATGTGCCTTGGTGAACTTAACAGTAACACAAACTGTCGTCAGGGCTGTCTTCAGATCTTTGGAATCATTTTTTCATTGCACAGTACATATTTTATTAGATGTTTGCTCGATCAGAATATATATCTAGGATTTGTGTGTGGGCGCATATGTGCCTGCCATTGTAAATACTTTCGGTGCAAGCTGCTTAGTAATATGCAAGGTTTTTGTATTTCTAAGTGTATATTGACAGATACGTAAGGATTTCCAGGACAATTAGAATAAAAGAAGGGCTGTGGCTTAATAATTCTTCTGCCTTTTAAATTACTTGTATAAAATACTTCTTTTATAGAGTGCCAGTTTGTATTCAGCCAAACAATTAAATAAGAACATTTCCATCTGATGCTTTTCTCATGTCTTTTTTTTCTTCCCAAACTCTCATACTTTTATAAATTGTTGCAAATGTTTTGATTAATCTGGCATTGTTCTATAAGTAGCTCATAAGTTAGAGAATTCTAAGGAGATGAGATATACAGTATAATACAAAATTGGAGTAAGAAAACCCATTTTTTCCGCTTTGTCAAAGCTAGCAAGTTGCACATCATGTCCATTCTTTCATGATCCAATTGTATTTTTAATTATTCCTTTACACTGGCACTCTGAAGTATTAGTTTCAATATGATTATTATTTTTATTGTGATTTTTGTTAGGCTTCAGTAGAAATAGCTTTTCATTCCTCAGCTATATTTAGAAAATATCAGAGCTATTTAACTGGATAATTCTAAACATATTAATTTGTGCCAATGAAATCAAAGAGGGCTTTTCAAAATTCAAATAAATATATTATTGTGTTAGTAATATGAAAAGAAAAGAAAAGGGACGAGGAAACCTTTAATATTCAGGCTTGGATTGCTTAGTTATTTGAAAAGAGGAGGGTTAAGTAAAGAAAAACTAGAATGTTATGATAAGAATATTGCCCTTTAGTGTTATTTCATGATCAATGTCTTAACAGCCAGCTGCTTTTAAACAAACTCCATTCAAAATTACCAAATACATAAATACCAAACTTACCAAAACTTTGAAATCAAGAATACCATTTTTTTCCTTGTGATTTTAAATCCACAAAACAACAGGTTCAAATATCTCACTTGTTGAATCAGAGCTATAGACTTTTTAGAGAAATTTATCCAGCGCTTAAATATATACCATTTTAGAGTTCAGAATGGTACTTTGGGGGGGGGGAATAAACATTTAAAACATTTAAAATAATATTTGGACTGTCTTTTAATTATTTCATGCCTGTTTCACTCCAGCTATCAAAAACAAAAATTGGTTCAAATGTAAGTGTTCTGAGACATAAGTTTTCCTTTAGAGTTATAATATTGAAAGCACTAACTGTAACAAGAGACAAATACAACAGCCTTAAATTTAATTTGAAATTAGCCAAACCAATTATGAATGACTTAATACAATTTGGGGCTTAAAAGGAACCACCAGTATAGCCAGGTTTAAATCATTCTGAGCTAAGTCAAAATGGATGTCCAGGCATGTTTTATTTGATCTAATGCTCTTATCATTCAATTATGAATTATTTATTTTACCAACCTTTTCTCTTAAAAAAAAATAACATCCAGAGAGCTGAATTTTAAGTTAAATTGGTTAATTTAAACTGGTAGAGGAAAACCTACAGAGCTTTGCAACATCATAAAAAATAATCATGCAAGTGATTATTCTCTCACTTTTAGAGAATTCACTCTATTTCTAATTAATGCCAAGTGTCTGATATGTCAATCTGAATCTCCTTAAGTAGAAGTCAATCCCGCTGAAGTCAATGGACTTCACTGCCAAGGATTCATTTTAGGGCAATAGTAGAACTAATAGAAAGGTACAGATTACAGAAAGAAAAATGCTCCTTTATGCTTCCATTCTTTTATCCGAATGGTTGCTTTGTTCTCTGCTGAGTTAGTAACTCAGTACCTGCTTCAGCGCTCTATATCAGAGTTTGGGAAGGTGGTGTTTTATTTTCTAGCCCTCGCTGCTTCTAACAATTTGTTTTATAATTATGCTTTTATTGAATCTGTTTTTGTCGTAAGCTGGTTGATGGGGGGAGGAATTGCTGTTAAAGGTAAAGTACTAATGTCTTAATTGCATAGCTTTAATTACATTATTGCTCATTTAAATCCCAATTTTTTCAGAGGGCCTATTCTAAGTACAAGTCTAGATGCAATCCAGCAATGATCAGTGAGTTAATAAATTATGTAAGTGAATATAAATGAACAAGACGACTAGATAAAAATGAAACAAAAATCAGCGGTAGTACACAGAGATTTGAGCTTAAAAGTAAACTTTCTGCCACATATATTTATTTTCCTCATGTACACATATATATTTCATGGGAAATACCATTAAATATTTATTAGCTATCTATTCTGGTAACCTATAGCTGGTTGCAGATCCTTGGCCACAAGTCCCTATATGTTTAGGGATATGCTATGTGGGAACCTATGGTTCTCTTAATGTTACTGAACCACAATTATGCATTTATTTACTTATGGTATTTATTTCAGCTGTAATCTAGAAGACCCAGATTGCAGTTGAGGTCCTAGCAAAGCATGGTCAATAGTGAGGAATGCCAAGAATGACAGGTCAAAACATCAGGAAAACAACAGGGTGCATAGAAAATTTAATTGGCCTGATATTGCTTACTATAGAAGCTACTATGTATAAAATATTGTTATATAGATAAAATGTAAATGTAATAAAATGTTCAAAAAACAGCACTGATTATGTTACCTAGTATGGGCAAGGGATCTTGAAGAAAACAACCAAACTCAGAGAACACAAAGGACCACACAACAGATACTTTGTTTTACAGAATATTGTTCGCCAAATTCCTCCTACATTCCCAGAGAGCACCCATCCTTGGTAGATCATCTCTGTGAAATCCTCCCTGAAGCCTAACCCTTATTTATCACCAATATTCCACATGAAATCCTAATGCACAAAGTGAGATAATAACAAATGCAAATAGCAGGGCCACATGAGTTTTCTATTTATCAGTTCATAGTGCCACCAAATTACATCTGGAAGACCTCCAAATTTGCACCCACGTCATGAATTGGAAAGGACAGAGAGGGAGAAGCCATCAACTATTACCAGAGAAGAGTTATAAACAGCCACAGTTTATATCAGTTCCAAATTTAGCAGAACACAGTACAAAGAACCAAACAACTGGGAAGGTTAGTCATGCATCTTAGTATACGTGTTATCAGTGAGATAACAAGTGTCTTACACATAGAGACTAGTAGTATAAGATCTTACAATCTCTTTGTTGGAAGGCAGCCAAGTCCAAGCTTAAGTCTTGAAGCCCCCACCACAAGAACTTCATGTGAATTTTCCATTTTTGGAGATGCCCCAATACTCGCTCACCCCTCATTTGGTTTGGAACAATGGCTATGATCCTGGAAGAATGAGCTAAGTCTAGCAAAACTGGTAAGGGATATATTTGACAGCACTGCTGTGAAGTAAGCAAAAACCTCATTATGTCAATCCTGAAATACAATTCCATGTCACTAAGCTAACTTACCATCAGAGCACTGAAATATTAAAAGAGGAAATGAAAGAAGAAGGGACTGAGAACTGAGTACAATAAGGACCGATATTACTTAAGGATATTCCTTCAGGAGTTGCAGGTCCCTTCCAGGAAAATCTGTCCTTTGGACCTGATCTTGACAATTGGTTTGGCCAGTCCAGTGAGATATTCAGCATAGCTGCAGGATCCCCAGTGCTGGGAGGTGTACTGTCAATGAAGGCACCAAAATTCCCCCATTTGCCATACAAGAGTGGAAAATGTAATCATCAGGTGCCTGATGAGGGATGTGGTAAGTGGGCATTCCAGATGTTTACCCAACCTCAAGAATGCACTTGAAACTCAGATTGTTTTGAAAACCGCAGAAATACTTCAGAAGAAGAAAAAGGAGATTAGTAGGATTCATCTTCCAGCCAAAGAAGAACACAAAGAGTTTGCTAAAGGTACATAAATCAGCAGACAAATACTTGTGTTTCCAGATGTTTTATGTCAACCATTCAGAATCACAGAGTTAAGCCTAAGGTTTAAAAATAAATATTAGGGGGAGGACTAGTTGTTCAAGAAATATGATGGTTGGACTTAAGTGTTTTGATTTTATATTATTTCTCTCCCACAAGGATCAGGCCACACAATGTTCAGCTCTTGGAGTTTGAGTCAGCTTGCTCAGATGGATAGCTCTTCATCTTTGTCTTTCTTTCCTGAAGTGTGCGAGTGGGGGTGGGGGGATTGGCAGGGGTGGGATTCAAATTTCTTAACAACCAGTTCTGTGGGAGTGCCCTAATTTGTGGGTGTGGCTTGGTGGTCATGTGACTAGGTGGGCATGGCTTGTATGTAAATATTGTAAATATTTATGTAAATATTGAATTTCTTATTAAAAAAGAGCAAAGAAGGAAGGAAGGAAGGAAGGAAGGAAGGAAGGAAGGAAGGAAGGAAGGAAGGAAGGAAGGAAGGAAGGAAGGAAGGAAGGAAGGAAGGAAGGAAGGAAGGAAGGAAGGAAGGAACGGTTATCCTTCTGGTTATTCTTCCTCAAAAACCTGTTCCACCCCATTGTAAACAATAACTGTTGACTTTGTGCCACAGCTTTCTCTGGGACAGCAGTTCCCTCAGGTATAACCCCAGTTCTACTGGCTTTTAGGAAACCTTTAAAATCCTGACTCTTCCTTCAGGACAGGACCTTGTGTGAATCCACCACTGAGATGACCTTGTTTCTTTGACTTTTCCCAGTCCCACCATGGCTGTTTTCTTCACTATCTTTTAACTGCTTGATTGTTTGTATTTAGCCCCTTGCGAGCTGCCAGAACTGCATTACAAGTTAAAATACTAATATCAACAAACAAATAAATAAAAATAATTGCACTCTAAGGTCCTTCATCTAAACAAATTAAGCTCAGAAATTTCCCACAGACCTTCACAAAGTGTGCTATAAATGAAATGGAGGAACCGATATTTCATTTGTCTCCAAAAGAACAAAGGTAATATTTTGAGTTGTACCAAATGAGGGTGTTCTGCCTTGATGTGTTGGGCAAAGAAGACAAGAGAGATGTCACCTCACACAGAACCAAAACAAGGCTGAGCTCTGTCAGCTAGCAGCCATGCCTCCAAGGCAATGTCTTTTGTGCATATGAAGAAAACATTCTCTCCGCTAAGCAGCATGGTTGCTCTCCTTGGCTCATGGTTTCAAAGCACAAGAAATGCTTCACAATTTTGCCTTCGGTAGGTGATTAACCTGAAGTTTTATTAAAGCAAAGAACCCTTTCCTTTGTGGGTTCAAAAAACAAGTCCAACCATGGACCCAGAATCTCACTCCTCCAGATAGGAGATTTTAATGGAACAGCTTGCCCTCGGAAGTTGTGGGAGCACCATCACTTGATACTTCCAAGAAGAGATTGGACTCCCACCTGTCAGAAATGGAGTGGGGTCTCCTGCTTGGACAGGGGTTGGACTAGATGACCTACAAGGTCCCTTCCAACTCTGATTATCTGTTATCTGTCATCTGCTCCAGAAAAGAGGCCTGGTATATCCTGTTCCTTTCATAAGGAGTAAAAGAATCTCAGAAATTTTAAAAAATGATGATGCAAAGAGATATCTTACATTTTGGAGATGAAAGTTTTCTTTTATTTCATTTTTTTTTACTTGAAACAAATTCCAGGTTAGTCATGGTGGTGCAGCAACAGTTTGCCTGTCTGCATTTTATTTCAAAGAATGATTGTGGGATCATTCTTGGCAAGAAGTCACAGGATGGCACTGTCTAGATATATCGGGGATTTTCTGAAGTAAAAGAAAAAAAACTTTTGAAAAAAAGTTTTCAACATTTCCTTGACTTTCCTTTGTTTCCCAATTGTTTCCAAACTAACTCTAGTTTTCTTAACCTCCTTAAAAACCACAGAAAGTGACTCTCGTGTATTATTCATGACATGTGGTTCACCCTTGACTTCCAAGTACCAAATATTTAAGATGGTGGTATATAATGCAATCTTGTGGAGAAACTTCTTCAGATAATAAATAAATAAATGACTCAGACCTCGCATTGGCAAAATGCCAGGTTGTGGAGCTCTGGGAGATGCTAAACACCACCTCCTTAATTCAGTTTTGTTTCTGTCACATACTTTGCTGCATCTTCAGACTGTCAGGACTCTAAAGCAAAGTGAAACTGTTCCTAGGGACTTTAAATTTTAAGAAATGACATGAGAGTGACTAGTGGCTGGAATGTGCTGTGCCAGACAAAGTGTTCCTTTGGCAGCCCCCCAAAATACACCAATTAGCTTAGGAAACTGTGCCTCAAGTTTCATACTGTTGTTGGTATATCATTCAATCGCCAGTTAATCAAACAGTGGTTTTCCTCCTGTATTGGATGTTTTCTACCTAGGTGCATTAGCTATCTGTTTTCAAACTCTTTTCCCAGTGGAATAAGATGAATATATATTGTATTACAATGATTGACATAGTCAGGAATTTTGCTGCTTTGTCATGCATTGTGATTGCACCCTAAAAACTGTGCATGCAACTTATTCTAGCATTAAAGATTTTTTAAAGTGAAAAAGGGAGTAAGAAGAAGAAAAGCAGCAACTGTTTGTTTCAGTTATTTTCTGTTAAATTCTTCTTTTGCGATGATCACATTCACTTGGAAACTATCCCAAAACTCTCATAGGGTCAACCTTGCAAGTAAAACTGGATGGCATCAAGCTGTAAATTCAGTCTTAATCTGAAGCATGATGCATTTAAATACCTTGACCCAAATATATGTCACATCTTGTTCTCATTGGTAGCAACTGTATGATTTGAATCACTCATAAACCTGGAGGAAAAATAGAGGGGAAGTATGCCTTAGAAATATGGAAACGTTATTTTAAGAGTCCCTTTTGATAAACAACTTCAACCATGGTAAAGTGTGAACAATCTCACATTTTCTGGAAAGCATGGAACCATAACTGTGAGAAAATGCTCTCCCATCTTTTAAAATTCAGCCAAACAATCAATATTTCCACGAAGAGATTTTCTGATTGAACATGACCACAAAGGTCATAAAAACCAAACAAACAAACACCAGAGCAATAATTTTCTTCAAATATTTTTTATAGATTATCCATGGCTATTTGAAATACCATGCAAACCAACATGATGGTCATCAAAAAAAGAAAGTACCACTATGTTTTTCAATTCATTTCCCGGGTTCTTGTTTCTCTCCTAGTATTTGTACATTTTTTTAGACTAAGGGCAAAAAAAAATGCTATTTTAAATTCAGGGACTCATGTCCATTGCCAAAACTATGAGTCAAAATGTTCTTACTCATCAGTCAACCATTCTAGCAAAGCTTTTGAAAATATAGCTGATTTGTGGACTCACCCATTGGGTAGAGAGTCCATTGCAAAATAACGACAATTCAACTAAATCTGTGGTTAAGTTTCCTGATGCACTAGTCAAATTGAAGTTTTGCAATGTTGACATCTTATAATATATAGTACTATTTTTTGTAAACCTAATACAGTCATCATCTAACAGCAGCAACATGACTGACTTGGAAAAGTTTCTAGTTTCCAGCAGAATGCGTTCTTATCTAATTGCTCGACTCATACAAAGTTTCAAGATGCTGTTTTCAGTTATTTCTCCAGTTAAAAACATGAAAATAGATCCCAACTCTTCGAATAGTGTTACTAACTGGGCATCTGGATCCTAATTTTGCAACACATTGCAACACACTGTTGCTTAAACCAAAAGAGGAAAAAAAAAAAAAAAACTGAATTATTTTCAGAGCCTCAGACAACTCGTGATTTTTAAAAGTGGCATTGCAAGCACATGCATTTCTTGTAAAAGATTCATAATCGGGGTGCCATTTTACAGTTATATTTTATACATCTTACAATTATATTTTTCTTTGTGTACCAATATATTTTGTTGCCTGTTTGCATTTTTCCAGATCAATTGTAATTTATGTTCTCACTTGTTGACTTAGCGTGTAGATTTTGTATTGTGTTTTTTTAATATATATATGTGTTAACATATGGTTGGGTTGGAGAAGGTCTTTTGTTGTGAAGATTTTATATTAAAGCTTCATATTTGCTAAATTGCTCCACATATTCTCACCTTGATTTTGAGATACACAGTATTGGTTACACATATGTCTAGATTCATTTTTGTCATTTTTGCCTGTGTTGAATCATTTTCAGATTATAATTTAGAGGTATCACTCAGCATTCTGTGATACAGCCATAAGGGTCTCCATTGAGGAGGACATCAAATGAGAGTTCAGATCAGCATGGCACCCAGGATATATAGGTTGCCACTCCTGCCTAAACTGTTTCTTGCTTAAACCATTTCTGGACCACTACATTTGTCTTTTCCATTATCTTCCTCTCCAATCTCTAAACTACAAGACTATATAAAATGATCTTGTCTTGTTTATTTTCTTCCATAACTCCATAAAAGACTTTGTAAGATGTTGTTTCTCAGCTATTGATATGACCCAGAAGAGTTTTCAAGGTAATCCTCATCAATCACATAGCACAGAATCTTTTTTCATGAATGAAAGTGTATATACATGTCCCAGGATAATGTTGCAGGATCCAATCTGGGTCGGTCACCAGGATCAGAGGTTTTGCCTTCTGAGCTCTTGGACTCGTGTAGGCAACTGAAGATGGGCTCCAGAAGTCCAAAAGCTCAGAAGACAAAAACTTCTGGTCCCACCCCATGTATCTCTACGCATGTATCTCTAGATCTTGCTAATGCCCTTATCTTATACTTCTGCATTACAATGTTTGATAGAATTATGAGAAATCAACAAGTCTACATGCATGTATAAGCTGACCCATGTTTACTTTTAGATCTTCAACTCCAGATATTCCAATGGATGGCTAAAGCATTTGTGTTCAATATTTATGTTCTCAAGTTTCATGTTTTACTGTCCTACTCACTCCCATCCCAAACGATGCCATGAGGCAAAATAAATGCATTAACTGCAGGCACCATGTATGTATGATTGAAGATATGAACAACTGAAAAGACATAGTAATCAGTTCCACTACTTCTGCCAGCACAGCATATGGTGTCAAAGTGAGAGCTGTGAAATCTGATTTTCTGCTGCTTCTCTTGGATCGGCAACCCAACTCTAATCCAAGGGTTGGATCAACCACACAGGTAGCTCTTCTCTTTCACAGACCAAATGTTTTAATTTTGTGTAGAAGAGGATCTTGTACAGAGAGGCTTCACCATGTAAAAACAACAACAGCATCATCTCTGTGTGTTTGTTACTTACACATATGGAGCAAGCTGAAGAACACACTTTCTGGGATATAACCTGTCTTCCTTTTAGCAGTTTCAAGTGGAAACCCCTAGCCAAAAAAACAAAAAATTGAATGTCAAGCTGAATGCTTGAAAATAAATGAAAGAAGTTAGGAGTGCCATATAATATTATTTCTCACAATCAGATTACAACCCTAAACCAATTATGAATGAGCTATGAGAATAAGAATATTTGTAGTTCAGGGTTGAAATGGGGTGGTGGTCCTAGGTCCTCTCTGAGCTTGGTTGTTTTCTTGCAGATGTTTCATTCTCCGAAGTGGGTAACATCATCAGTGAGCTATTTTACCTTGCACCAAGACAAATTCCTTGTGTGCCCAATCACACTTGGCCAATAAAGAATTCTATTCTATTCTATCACTGGAGGATTTGATAATACGTGGTTGACCATCTTTAGGATCCTAAATTTTGTAGGGTCAGGCCTGGTTAACATTGGGGAGGAGGGAGATTTCCTTTGTGGCATTCTCATTTGTAGCAAAGATGGTCTTCTTTTAGAGAATATTTTACTATTCCATTGGAACATATGTGACAGGTGGGATTCAATCTCCAAAATCCTATCCAGGAGGTGTTAAATTTGGGGCTTAAATGAAGTCTTAAATGTAGCTATGAATAAAGGTAGAATCTTTGACAGGGAACATTAAGGAATGAATTTTAAAGTTTATCACTATTATGCCTTTATATTGTACAAAAACTTTACACAAATCTATGGCACCTTTTCAAAACCATGTACACCGTATTATTTGTACCAAAAAAAGAATAATTCAAATAACTGCAGAATTTCAGCCTTTTATAAGGCAATTAAATGAAAGATACATGATGAGGATACATCAGAAAGCCCAATTTTTATATCCATATGGTACATCTCCATTCCTACAGTCAGGTAATTCAAGTAGAATAAAAGTTATGTAAATAAATATTGGGGTTTTTTCATAATAGTGGAACCCAAAATCCTCTAATGAAGAATTGAGAACTATAATGAAGGTAAGATCAAAGAACAAAGAAAGTCCTATCAAATTCTGTACCTGTCAATAGTGGTGTCCCCCAAGGCAGCATTCTAGGACCAACTTTCTTCATACTCTACATAAGTGACCTCTGTGATCATATCAAGAGCAACTGCGTTCTCTTCACTGATGATGTAAAGCTATTCAACACCACAGACAATACTGCTACCCTTCAAAAGACCTTGACTATGTATCAGAATGGTCAAATAAATGGCAACTTCAAATCTCAACAAATAAATGCTCTGTCTTACATATTGGCAAAAAAAAAACCAGAAAATAAAATACAGGCTGAATAGTCAAGACCTTCTTGATGATCCAAACTCTGTCAAGGATCTTGGAGTACTCATCTCTAATGATCTAAGTGCTAGAGCCCACTGTAACTACATAGCCAAAAAGGCATTAAGAGTTGTTAACCTAATCCTGCATAGCTTTTTCTCTGGTAATATCACACTACTAACTAGAGCATACAAAATATTTGCTAGACCAATACTCGAATACAGCTCATCAGTCTGGAACCCACATTACGTATCTGATTTTAACACGGTTGAGAAAGTCCAGAAATATTTCACAAGAAGAGTTCTCCACTCCTCTACTCGTTGCAGAATACCTTATGCCACCAGACTTGAAATTCTAGACCTAAAAAACCTACAACTACTCTGCCTTCGGTCTGATCTAAGTATAGTATATAAAATTATACATTGCAGTGTCCTTCCTGTCAATGAATACTTCAGCTTCAACCATAACAACACAAGAGCAAACAATAGATAGAAACTCGAGGTTAATCGCACCAAACTTGATTGCAGGAAATACGACTTCAGCAACAGAGTGGTTAATGTCTGGAATACTCTACCTGACTCTGTGGTTTCTTCCCCAAACACCAAAAACTTTAACCTTAGACTGTCTACTATTGACCTCACCCCTTTCCTAAGAGGCCTGTAGGGGGTGTGCATGAGCGCACCAATGTGCCTACCGTCCCTGTCCTATTGTTTCTTTTATTTTTTATTTTTCATATATGTATCCATGTATTCATAACTATGTTTTTACTTATACCTATTATCTTGTAAGCAATTGAAAAAAATAAATAAATAAAATAAACATACATAGTTAAAGCTATTGGTATTTGTTGCATGGCTGGGATGGCCTTCAGCTCTAGAAGGGATTACATAAAGGCTGTCCAAGTTTAGCAACTTTAAGCCATAATTCTAGGAGTTGAAATCCACAAGTCTAAAAGTTGCCATGATTGGACATCCCTGGATCAAACAAAGTAATGAGGGTGAGACTTCAACTGGCTAGTAGTCATAATTGCTGTGTGAAGTCTTAGAAGCCAGATATACAACAGTATCTGCAGCTGGGAAGCATGTGCATGAGTCAGTTGGAAGCATCTTCTTTTACACCGTGAGAACTGAGTGTTGGATCACGTAGGCCTTTGTTTTGTTCGGAGACAGATGTTATTATTTTTAATATTCAGATAAAGGAAAAATCAAATAAAGATCAGTCTCATCAGTTTGGTCAGTTGTTTAGAATACCGGTCTCACAAGGAAGAAGCCTCAAAGTAGAGAATAACGTTCAGAGCATTCTGAAGCCAACAACTACCTCTTAAGATAGAATAAACTGACTGCTTGGAATCTATTTGGAAGGATGGAGAAAAGAATCTATTTGGAAGGATGGGAAAAAAAGCTTACCAATGAAGTTGAGCAAAAAAATTGCCTAGAGAAGAGTGTTAACTAGAATGGTGATCGTGAAAAAAAATAATTCCCTAAAAAACAGGATCAATTTACTAACATAACACTTCCATGTCTCCAGCAGCCCCATGAACTCAGTTCAACCCAACCCAGTCACTTTTGCCTAAATAATAGCGCCTGTAATGGGACAAAAATACATTAATACAGATTTATGCAGAAATCCTCATTCTGTTTTTCCATGTCAACAACAATGTAGTTTAAGCTGATGAAAATTAAGGAATGGCCCAAAGTCAGTCAGTGGCCTTTGTGGGCTGAAAGTAGGCTAGAACCCAGAGTCTTCTATTCTATTCCAACATTTAACTATTGCATCCCATTCATTTTCTGAAGGAACACAAAAAATTAGCACAATATAGGGCTTTGATGCTTCAGAGCTGACAATCTAACAAAGGAATTAAGTGTAAAATCCTTGGTGAAAAATAATATGAAGTGTTAACCATTCCTGAACGTGGATGTTCTCCAGATGTTCTCCAAGATTCCTCCAGCCTACCTGCCCACTGTTGAGAATTATGAGAGACAAAGTCCATCCATCTTGAGACATCCAGACTGAAGATAGCTGCACTAAAGTTACAAAACAATTAAGTACTTTAAAAAAAAACTCCAACTTATTTTCACTTGCTTTATTATAAGAGAATGAAATTAACATGCTAGGGAAGGCAGAACTTTTATTGCTTCAATTTCTGACCTCTATTCTTGTTGTTTTTTGTCATTATTACCTGCTGCACATCCAGATTTTATCACACGTGGCATGGTTGAAACCAACAGTTAGAATATCTTGTGTAAAAACAAACAAGAGTAGGAGACACGTGAAAATGTGTACACCTGAGTATAGGACATAAACATTAGAAGAGGAACACACCCAGGGGTGGGATTCAAATTTTTTAACAACCAGTTCTGTGGAGTGGCTAGGTGGGCATGGCCATGTGACTGGGTGGGCGTGGCTTTTTTGACAGCACTCCCCCCCCTTGTTTTTTGGGCCTTGTGGGCCTCAGGGAAGCCTCCTGGGGATGTTATTGCTCCCAGAAGGCTTCCCTGGGGCTCCGGAAGGAAAAAACGGAGCCTGGGGAGGGCACACAGCACACAGCACCCCCCACCACCCTCCATTTTGGAACCTTCCGAGCCTTTTGCTCCCAGGAAATTTTCCTGGGGCCCAGGAAGCCAAAAAATGGAGCGTCGGAGGGGTGCTGCGCCCCCCCTCCATTTTTTGCTTTCCTGGGCCTCAGGGAAGCTTCCTGGGTGAAGAAGTAAGACGGCGAGGGGAATCCCAGCACAGCTGATCATAGGAACAGCTGATGGTCGGGAGGGAAAAAAGTATCTTAAAGAGTGACTGGGCAGGGAAGAACCCAGTCAGCGATGCTGGGCATGCATGCAAAGTTGCGCATGCGCAATAAGGACTGACTGGGAGGGGAGGGGAGGGGTGGGGTGGGTGGGGAGGGGCAGGGCCAGCCAGGAGAACAATTTGCTGAACTGTGCAGAATCATAACAACCAGTTCTATAGAACCAGTCCGAACCAGTAGAGTCCCACCCCTGAACACACCTGCCCATATTATCTCATTCTCAGTGTCACTAAACTACCCAAATTGTGCAGAAATGGTTTAAGGTTCCCCATTTAGGAATTGAAGCTTGAATTCAGTAGAAGACAAACAGATCCACCTAGCAAAAAGTTCAATATTCTTGAGGACTGGAAAATGTTACCAAAATTGTGTTATACAGTAGTCCTCAACACTTCATTCAGTGACCATTCAAAGTTACAGCAGCACTGGAAAAAGTGACTTATGACCGATTTTCACACTTTCACACAACCATTTCAGCATCCCCATGATCACATGATCAAAATTCAGACGCTTGGCAACTGACTCATATTTATGACCTTGGCTGTGTCCCAAGGTCACGTGATCTCCGTTTGTGACCTTCTCACGAGCAAAGTCAATGGGGAAGCCAGATTCACTTAACAACTGTGTTACTAACTTAACAACTGCAGTGATTCACTGAACAACAGAATTATCTGGCTTAGCAACAGAAAATTTTGCCTCAGTTGTGGTCATAAGTCAGGGACTCCCTGTAAATAAAATTTACCCATTTCAGTAATAACTGTTCAAAATATTTGTTGTCATGAAACTGTAGAAAATACCATTTAACTCTTCATCGATTTAAAGCCTACCTTCATATATAACAAGCAACTTCCATTTTGCAATTCATTCAGTCCCCCCTCAAGAGTTTAGTAGGTGGGAGCAGAGGTGGTCTAAGGAGACTATTTACATCTCAGAATTTTTAAAAAGATATTATCAGCGTTTCCATGCAAACTATTTTCATTTCAGGAATGTTAAGATCACAGAGGTAAAAGAGCAGCTGAGATTGCTAAGAAACTATTTAGCCATATCTAATTCAGCCTGCATTAGAAAGACTTTCATGCTAATACACTTGAGTCTGTTGTATGTACTCAAACATTCCAGTCAACCAGACTGATAAAACCAATTTAACGGGTCTATTGGTAAGAGTGATCTCAGATATTCTCAAAGTCATAGCTATGTCTGTGCATGCAAAGCAGCACATTTGCACTTGTAAGTTTGATTGATGGGGGCGGGGGGAGACTGTTTAAAAAGTTGTAATGAAAAACCAAGTATCTGACATTTGCTCCATGCTTCAGATTATTCCATGATTCTTTTGGTACAGCCACCACAAGATAAAATTATGTTGGCTTTTAAAGGATTCAGAGGCCTCTGGCCTGACCAATAGAATTGCCTGCTATTGTAGCAGACACCTAAGCTGCTGAGTTGAATTCCATAGCTGAGTGTTGAAGTCCATAAGTCTTAATAGTTATCAAGGTTGGATGCCTCTGCTCTAGGGAATCACGTCTAGGATCGCAGCCGAAAATAATATTTTGCATGTTGAAAGGTGGTAATCACAAACCACAAAAGCTGCTTCCAGTTTTGTTGTCCTTAGCCTTCCATTTCTTGTTTGACATTCACTTGTTCTTTGCAACATCGCAATTTTATTTATTTATCATTTATGAGACGGGTTTAGGTTGGCTTCCAAATGCCCAAGTTGTTGTATATAATGAATCTGTTAGATCTTTCAGACAATCCATTCTTGGTACACGCATCAATCCAAGGAGATTTGGAATTTAGGGAACTGAACACCAAAAGGCCCAGTAATCAATTCAGCACATTAGTTGAATCAAACGTTTTCCTATCTGGCTTCCTTGTTCCTGCTTTCACAATTGGGCAACATTTGTGCATTGAGCACAATTCACATTCCATATTTAAGTTCTGTGCTGGATTGTATCATCCCCTTACTTAACTTTTGCAAGCTATAATCAGATGTGCATCTGTGAAACATTTAATTTAAATACTCCCATTCGTTTATATAATTTTAAACTGCAAGCAACTGTGTTAGAATCCATTTAAGATGCAGAGGTACTTAAAGACAAGCAGACTGTGTTCCTGCTGTATTGCTTTGTCCAAATCAGGACTCTTATATTAATCTTTTGAAATTAAAACCAATGTTGTACCATCACCACGAGTAACTTATTCCTTGTGATCTAAAGTTTCAACCTATTTACTTAAAATATAGATAGCTCTCTCTCCTGTCTCCCAAGTATTTTTTCCATTATTTATTCAACAGCACCTGGGCATTAGGCAACTAAATTACCATTCAATTCATTTGGCATTTAGTAGTGTTTAATTTTGGTACTGGTCTAAAATGTTAAATCTCTCCACATTTTTAACATGTAAATTAGATTTGATATTTTACCATATCTTAGTGTGCTCTCTCCCTCTGTGTTTGTGTTTGTGTGTGTGTGTGTGTGTGTGTGTGTGTGTGTGTGTGTTTAAAAAAATAGCATTCAACTAATTCTACTCTGAGTATCCTTATTAGGGCCCAAAGTAGTCTAAGTGCTTTTTAATGAATGAATAAAGTTATAATTTCCGGAAATGAAGGTTTGAAATGAATGATTTGTTTGGGAATAAGTCACATGGAAGATAAGTTCTTCAGCTATTCTTCTGAGCCATTACCTCATCTTTTTAAGACTCTGTTGTGAAGAGTTTGTTTTTCCCTGAGGTGAGATTCCAGATCCATAAATATTAAAGTAACCAAAGAACTCACATTGTAGCTCTAAGTTCTACAATATAGACTGAGCTGGCATCACTTTAATTTACTACTAAGTTGATGCTATCCAGGTCTTTTTTTCATGAAGAGGATATGTAAACCACGCCCATTTCTATAAAGCTGGGTGTGCTGCCATGGCCAGTATATGTCGCATCCAGCCCGTGGGCCGGGAGTTTGACAACCCTGCTGTAAACGCTATTTGAAACCCTAATTTGCATAATCTTACCACTGATGCACAAATTTCTGGGTGGAGCAAGGGGTTCTCAGTTGAGCTACTAGCTACTATCATCATACCATCTTGTGCTATTTTTACTGTTAATTTACTGTTTGTCAAAATGACAAAGCCATTTTGCAATTCTTTACATAATTTGGGTTTTGTTTTGGTTTCCATAAGCAATGCTGTCCTTGCAATTATAACAGCTGATGGCTGGTTTTAATTGAAGATGAGGGACTCGTCTTCACTGACTTAAATACTGCTTTTCTGACAGCTTTTCAGTGTATTTTTTAAAATGATTCTAAACTCATTTTAGTCCATTAGAAGTAAAAAACAAAATAACCTTTTACTTATCAAAATAAATAAAACTTGAATATCTATATGCTACTTGAGCAAAACAGCATATCAATCAAAGCATTTAAAGTCACGATGCCATCAACATAACCTGAATAGGTCAACATTTTATGGTTATTTTAGATCTTGTTGGACTTAACTTCAGTCTTCATTTTTAAAGGGTGATAGAAAGAGCTGAAATTTAAAAAAAAAAAAAAAACTTTTCAAGCTGACAACCCAGACTGCCACCTGGCTGAACCTGAGGTTGGTGTAACATCAGTCTTCACACAGTTTCCTAAAAATGAACAAAGGCACCAGATGCTTTGGTTGGGAGTCGTAGTTTTTTCAGGTCAGCATCTGGAGTTTACAATTTCACTCTGAGAGAGAATGCCATTAAGAAGTTTCTCTTCTCTCTTGAGCCATGTTCAGTGATGAAACTATAACTATAGAGAGTTTTTTTTTAAAAAAAATGATCCTCCTCTTCCTCCTCTACAGAATATGTATTTCTCTGCACAAAACTTCCAGACAACTTCCCAAACAAGAAAATCTCCAGTGCATTAAAGCAGGAAGCCTATAAACATGTAGGTCTGTGGCAAATGAGAATCATCTGGTTGCTATTATACTACCGCTCACAGGTGCAAGGGAGAGAATGGAATTCTCTTGTCATCCATCTTTTAAAGGCCTTACACTTTAATGCTTCTGCTGCTTCATTTTCAGCTTTCTTCTCGGCAGAGAAATTTAGCAGCCTCCTTGTTTGCTGGCCCATGAAGACAGTTGTGAGGGTGGAGGGGGAGACTGAATCGGCTGGCCCACCTGGGTAGCAGAGGCCTTACACCATCATCATTTGATCGTACAGCTACTCTCTCTTCTGAGAGAGACAAATAATTGAAAGGAAGGGGCAGTGAGTACAGAAGGGATGCACCAATAAAGAAGAATATTTGTAGCTCAAGGTTGACATGAGGGGTCCTTGGTGCTCTCTGAGCTTGCTTGTTTTCTGGCAGATGTTTCATTACCCAGACTAAGTTACATTATCAGAGTTGGAGTCGATGTTACCAAACTAGGTAACACTGTTGAGGTTACCTGGTTTGGGCAATGAATGGACCGCTCAGAAGGTATGCAGCCCAGGCTATCCAAAGAATTGATCTATGCTGCAAAGCACAGCTATTATAATCTACTGAAGTTTTGCCATTGACTTTAATAGGATGCCAGATGTATCCTATCTTCTTTTAGTGTTCCAAAGTAGACTACGGTCAAGAGGACTGTCCTTGCAGTGCTTGAAAGTTAAAACTAAGGGCACCTGGCTTTGTTCCAGCCTTCCAATGTGCATATAGACTATCCCATCTGAGGTGAGGGAAAAAAATCCAAAAGGACCACTAACAGCAGCAAAGATACAGAAGAGAGATTGCTGTTATTTAGTGGCTGTCTTGAGTTTTAGAGGTCCGGTAATCAATTATCACTTGTCTCTGTACCAGATGGCTAGATTGCACATTTTAAATCACATAAAAGTACAACTGAACCCATCACTGTGATTTGTTATACAAGTCACAGCCGTGCATTCACATACCATCTCTATCAGTTGCCCTTATATAGATAATTCCAAATTAACATTCTTTTGGACGTTTGAATATGTTAAATGTATCTTTTGGAGGGTACAGAGAACCAGAGAGCAGTGAAGCTGGGTGATGGGGACAGTTTAAAAACGTGATGTTTAATGACGCCATGCCTATTGTAAGATTGACTCTATAGTTCTCATGGGCAGGAAACTGCTCTCAGTTTTCAGCAAAGTAATAAAAATCCCAGAAAATGCTAGATTATGGCTCTTGGCCAAATGGAAGTTTCCACATGAATGTTTCTAGCCAAGATAAAGATATTTAGTCTCATTTTTGGCTAACAGAAACAAATGATACCTCAGATAGGTCAGAGAGAAAGTTTCTGGTCTTCTTACAGACTGGAGAATTTCAACCAATATCTTTATAAGAGTGTTCTGGCATAGATGTGAATCAAAAACTTTTTTCCATTTATTGTAGGTGTTCTTCTCTTACAGAACTCAGTAGCGAGTGTTTTAAAAATGTATCAGTAGATGCAGCTTTATATATTTGTGATTCTATGTCACTGCACCTGTCATTTGGAATAACATCCTCCCGGAGATCCCTATGGCTCCTATGGTGCTCATCTTTACGTATTCTTTAAAAACTTGGTGGTTTCCACAGGCCACGGACTACCCACTTTATGCTCACTGCAACTTATGACCACAATGGACAGATTCTATTTGGGTCATAACTTGAGGACTACCTATAAAAAGAAGAGCAGCGACACCTGGTTCTGTAGTTTTGGGGGGCAATATGCTGACTCTGTAAAATGCTTAGAGCGGGCTGTAAAGCGCTGTGAAGTAGTGTATAAGTCTAAGAGTGCTATTGCTATTTTATTACAATGTATCTGACAATCAAAAGACTGTGACTGTTGTAAAATGGAACGCTTCTTCTCTTGCATTTTTCTCCATGGTCATCAGGGCTCTTCTACAAGATTACTCTTTCCACCCATAATGCCTCAAAAGCACCTCAACAATGACATTCTCGTCACCTCCAAAGACAGAAGAGGAATGGGAAAAAAACAAAATTTAGCCTAAAGCCTTGCCTTGAGGTGGGACTCAAGGAACATAAATGCTTGCTCTCTCATTTAGGAATATTACCCATGATTTGTGAGAAGTGGCGCATATTACAGCCATTTTTCTATCTTGCCTGGAGAAGCTGGCTTTTCTAAGCAGAGCAAGAGAAACAGCCCAAAGTAAATTTGGTAGTATTGGGCTTTGCATGTTCTAGCAGAGCCAGGCCCTGGAAAGAATCTTGCTCTAGACTTTGTACAGAGGCAGCTTTTCTAGGCAGAGCAGAGAAAACATGAGTTTATATATAATAAAAATACTGGGGCTTAAGGTAGTAATAATAATTCCCCAACGAGGGGTAACCTCTACCTTGTTGTGAGTGGGCAGCTTGCATGCTCTGAGGAAGATGAGAACTATGCCAGAGGTTCAGTCACAATGGACAGATCAGAGGAACCAGATGAAGAGTACCTCTCCCATAAACAATATGGTGAGATATAACTAACAAGAAAGTCCACATGCCTCCTGAAAAAGCAACTTTGCTACAACCATGACCTGGATGACTGAGAATCTCTACAGACTTTTAGCTATACAATTTGGAATGAACACCTTTGAATGGTGTGGGAGTAGGATGAATTTCCAGAAAAAAAAAATGGCAGACTACAGGAACCAGGAGCACTACTCAGGTGACCCTGAGGACACAGATAAACCTCCAAGTGCTTCAATGACCCTCTAAAAGGATGCAAATGACCAGCTGCCTGCAAGGAGTATAAATCCTTCCATTCCCCACTATCCTGTCAGAGCTGAAGAAGCTTCTTGGATGAGAAGCAAACCATCTGCAAAGAAAAAACAAGAAAGTCCAGTTGCCTCCTGAAAAAGTACTTTTGGGACAACCATGACCTGGATGACTCAGAATCTCTACAGACTTTTAGCTATACAATTTGGAATGAACACCTTTGAATGGTGTGGGAGTAGGATGAATTTCCAGAAAAAAAAAAAATGGCAGACTACAGGAACCAGGAGCACTACTCAGGTGACCCTGAGGACACAGATAAACCTCCAAGTGCTTCAATGACCCTCTAAAAGGATGCCTCCTGAAAAAGTACTTTTGGGACAACCATGACCTGGTTGACTAAGAATCTCTACAAACTTACAGAAACCCATACCAAATTGGTCATCACCTGGGTCAACAAGGAGTGTGCTTAAATGTTGGTGTTCCTGGATATCTGGGTAAAAATGAAACTGATTGGCTGAGCAACCAGGGCCAGCAGCTACAGGACTACTGGAAGAAAAGTTGCTTACCCATCACTAATATATAAAGACTGAAATAAAAAATCATGACCGAGACCTACAGATCAAATCTAATGAAAAGAGGATATCTGAAAAGAATGGACCAGCTCTGGGAAGAATATCCAGACTTAGAAAGGTTTGCCTAGGGCAAAGAAATGGATGGAAACTGAAAAGGGAGAGATTCAACCAGGAAATAAGGAGAAACTTTCTGACAGTGAGAACAATCAACCAATGGAACAGCTTGCTCTTGGAAGTTGTGGGAGCACCATCACCTGAGACTTTCAAGAAGAGATTGGACTGCCATCTGTCAGAAATCGTGTAGGGTCCCCTGCTTGGGCAGGGGGTTTGACTAGATGACCTACAAGGTCCCTTCCAACTCTGATTATCTGTTATCTGAAATCTTGCCTTAAATAGAGAGCAGGGAAAAACCAGGAAGAATTGACAGTAGAGGAAGTCAGCATGGCTACTACACCATTTTCATACCCAGATCAGGTACCCTCTGTTCTACCTACTCCTCAGAAAGAACAAAGCCCTCTAACTAAAAAATAAGAGAAACTGAAATGGAGATTAATTGAGCATCTAGAACAGCACAAAAATAGCAGAATAAGGTTGCCTACATTGAAGATTATTACCAAAAAACCCCACTAAATATTAGAAGATACCATATTATACTATTGAAGCCAAGCACCAGCTCACTGCAAGTAATAAACCAACTGATGTATATCACAGCTGCAGTTATAACTGAAGTTCTTGAATGCAAAATCAACAAACAAGGGGGGAAAGAGTCAAACAAGGTATTACCAAAATGGAAGATCAGATTGGAAAATAAGTCAACATGCAAGCAAGTTGGACCAGATGAAGGAAAAGCTGAGAAATACCTGATCAAGAAATATCATTTTGGATAACACGCATTGTTTCCAAAAAGGCATTTGGCTCCCTGCCACATAATTGGATAATCAAGTGCCTAGAAATAACAGGAATCAGTAGAAACATCAGAAGCCTTTGTGCAAAGATCAATGGCACAATAGAAGACACAGTTGCTGGTCAATGGTAATAGCCTGGGAGAGGTTAACCTCAAGACAGGAATCTCTCAAGGAGACTTGTTACCACCAACTACTTTGGTCATCACTCTGATTCCTCTGTCAACAATATTGAAAAAGTCAAACCATGGCTATAAAACATCAGAAACAGACTATCAGACTATCCCACCTCCTTTACATGGATGATCTCAAGCAAGGGTGGGATTCAAAATTTTTAACAACCGGTTTGGTGGGCATGGCTTGGTGGTCATGTGACTGGGTGGACATGGCTTGGTGGTCATGTTATTGGCTGGGTGTGGCCAACTCAATATCACTCACATCAAGGCACGCATCTCCTCGCCTGGTCTCTCATGACTGTGTGGGGATGCTGCAACAGTTGTAAGTGTGAAAAATGGTCATAAGTCACTTTTTTCAGTGCCATTGTAATTTTAAATGGTCACTCCACACAAGCAAAGTACCAGCAAAGGAGGGGGGGAAAAAACTCTAGAGACATTCCTGAGACAGGAAGTCTAGTCTTGCCAAGAATGTAATAAGTGTTAATGGAAAGACAGTTTCTGTAAGCAACACCAGAATGTTTCCTTCCTGCCTTCCTTACAGGATTAGGCCAGTAATTTCTTCTAACAACTGGTTCTCCGAACTTCTTAGAATGTTGACAACCTGTTCTAGTGAATAGATAGAATTCCACCCCTGATCTCAATCTGTATGAAGACCAAATGAATTATAGAAAAGAGACACGGTGAGAAGAAAGACCAGGAAAGCTGAAGAAAGAGAAAGAAGAGCTAATTCTGATTTCACAAGTCAAGCCCTAAGAACAAATGCATATAAAGCCAGAATTGAAAAGACAGCAACAGTCAGCAAATGCTGCTCTGCAAAGAAGCTGAAGAAATGGTAGACTACCTAGTCATTTGCTGCAAGAAGATTGCCGAGACTGATTACAAACAATGGCATGGCAAACTAGCAGCAAAGATGCATTGCAATATCTTCAAGAAATACCACTTGCCTGCAAGCAAGAACTGGTGGGACCATAAAATAGAGAAAGTAATAGAACATTAAGAAGCCAAAGTTCTTTGGGACTTTAGAATTTAAACAATCAGGCACCTGCTTACATAACCCCCCAGACTTAATAATTGTTGATAAGAAAGATACAAATGTCTGGCTAGTAGATATTGAAATATCTAGAGACAGAAGAAGAGAAGAGAAAGAAGTGGAGAAAAATCAAATACAAAGACCTTCAAATAGAACAATTATGGCAAAATAAAGTAAAAATAGTCTCAATAGTAATACTATAGGTACAAATTAAATCCCAAAAGATGTAAAGTACCACTCAAACACCATTGGCATTGACAAAATCACTATGAGTTGCAAAAGGCAACTTTATTTAGAACAGCATATATTCTGTGATGATATCTTTAATATCACTAAACATCTGCCTATTTGGGGTCCTTGGGGAGGACAAACATGCCAAATCCAGTCTAAACATCTGGCTAACTATACAACAAACCAATAACAATAATCAACTTCCGTCTTCCGGTTTGGGCTTCTTCGGCAACAGACTGAAATCACGATCGTCCATGGTTTTGATCCATGCTCGCCATTGGAGCACCCCGAGCCGCCCGGATTCAGGGCTGAAGCCACCCCGTAGAGGTGGTGAAAAAGGGGGAGCCGTGAGCGGGGTTGAAGAGACCCACATCTCTCCTCCTCGGCTGGCCATTACTCCCTTTCCCAAAGGCGGTTGCAGCAGTGGTCAGAAATGGCCACCTCAAAGAAGAACCCGACCGGACAAGATTGTGCAGGAGGAAGTTTAAAGGAAAAAGTTTGACTGACCAGGTTGAATGGAGAACACCTATTTAAGATACCTGGAAACTGAATTTTAAAGACTAATACTATTCCTTAAAAAGATTTTAAGCTGCGAAAGGGAAAGGAAATGGAATTGGCTTTTTTCCCTCTAACACTGACAGTTTTAAATGACTTGAAACGTTAAGAAGAAGAGATTTGAATAAGAAATTGATACTAATCCACTTTGACATTAATAGGCTATTTCTAGCTGAAAGTAAAATTTCAAAGGGATAAAGATTCTTGGATAATTTAAAATTTTCTTTAAAAAAGAAAGAAAGCAGAGGAGGGAAAAAGGAAACAAGAGGGTGAAATCTGGAAAATGGAGGAGACCACCTGGAACTTTAAAAAAATTGATAGTGGAATTTTAACAAGGCTTGCAAAAGATACATTGTAGCTGAAACTTTATTACAAGAAAACAAAGCCCCTGGAAAGAGAAAGTGAGAAAAGAAGCAAGAAACAGTTTTGGATTATTCAATGATTCCTGGAACTTTGGATGGAGGATCCTAATGAAATAAAATAAAATCAATTGCGGGTTGTTTAAAAAATTTTAAAATGGCATCACTCCTTAAAGAATTAAAAGTGAGACTTAAAGAACAAAAAGAAGAAGCACAAGATGGAAGAGGATCTTTTGGCTTCGTATTTCAATTTTTAGAAATGGAGATCTTGAACTATGAAAAACAAGAAACGCTGGCAGAACAAGAAGGGCGGGACAACGAAGAAGCCATCTTCAATGACCAAGCAATTTTAAGTGGGGTAAAAAAGGGAAAGGGGTGAAAGGGAGTTAAAAACTTAAGTACTGAAGCAACAACCAAAAAAAAAAGTAATTTGAAAAGTAATCATAACATCAGGAAGAAGCAGAAGGGAGGATCACAGAAGGGAGAATCGGGTAGAAAAGGAAATAAAAAGGGGAGGGAGAAGAAGAGAGGGAAGAGGGAAAGGAAAAGAAGCTACAAAAGACAGAAACAAGATATAGAAGTACAGGAAAAACGTACAAGAATTAAAGGAATAAACCTATTTAAAAGATACAGAGACAATGGTTAAAATTTAACTTAAGAAGAGGATTCTGCAAAGGTGCATGGGATAGCATTGTTATATAATATGTTAGATGATTAAAGTGATAGAAAAAATTTCTATTGATGTGTAGTGGAATATTTGTTTGTAAAGAGAATAAGGCTCTCAATGATTTAAAAAGAACGTTTAAAAAAAATGAAAAGAAACATGGAAGATTTTTATCAGTTGATAAGATGAACTTGAGTAAGAATAACAACTTTATTGACAACTGTTAATAACTATTGTTTGGTTTTTTATTTAAAGACAGTAATAAATAAAATATGAAATAAAGATGATTAAAGTGAAAGACAACTGATATTACTAGGTAATGTTTGTTAAAATAAATAGAAATGTAAAAGATTGTTATTAATATTAATGGCAGAGCTGTACTTAAATAGAATAATTATTCCATTTACTATTGTTATACATATATACACAGATATATATACATATATACTTTTTTCTTTTAAGAATTTAGTGTGTATTTTAAGGGAATGTACCAAGCAGAATTCGATTGAAAATAGGTATGTGTTATAAAATAGAGGTTAGAAATGAATTATAACTGTAAAGATGTAACTTAAATTTTTAAATAAGATTTGAAAAAAGATACAAAGGTGTTACACTCCAGTCTAGTAATTATAGGGGAAAATTTATTTTATGAGAAAAGATAATATGAAATTGTAAACAGGACAGACGAAAGTATAAAAACATTGATTAGAAAGATTTTAAAAATTAGAAAAAGATATGTAATTGAATTAAGAAAAGAATGAGATAATTTAAAATAAGGCTATAGGAAGTAAAGAAAGGGAAAAGCTATTGAAAAAATTGTGAAAATAGTTATAAGGTATGGATTAGAATGTATAAGATAAATATGTATTGAGTTTATGTCTGTATGGAGAAGTGATAACCCGGGGTCATGCTGTTCTCAAAAAAAGATATTTTATTTGTATTTGTATGTTTTGTGAAAATTTAAATAAAACTTTTATTTAAAAAAAACAATAATCAACTTCCATTGATCCCTTTTTAATAGAACCTGAAGTGCCTACCTGTGGTTTATGGAAGAAAAAGTCTCCCATCTTTTTCTGTATTCTAGGTCAATAGAAAAGCAGGTATAAAACTGCATTACATCAGCCAGATCTAAGTTGAATTGTGGTCAGTAAGTTTAGGATGGCAGCTGATTCCTCTTAAACAGTGAAGCCTTTAAAATCAGTTTAGTTATCTACCACATCAGCAATAAGTAAAAGACAGTAGGAAGGGTTCGGTGACTAAAAAGTTCGGTCTCAGCACTACTATGGTGGAGATGACTTTCTAAGAAGATTCTTCTAGTCACAGTGTCCAAAGCTTGTATGAGCAAAAACAGCTGCATTTCCAGAAAGTTATATTCTTTACACACCCATTTTTTTGCTGCAGTACATTTCCAGGCACCCTCCTGTATTAAGCACAAGATTTGGGATCTATTTGAATGCTAGCACAATTCTCCGGTATGTTGATTTAAAATATAGATGGTTCCATTATCAAGAAATCTCCCTGTGACATTACACTATCAGGGGGACTGAATTATGTGCAAATATGCAGATCTTATATAGTGAAATAGATCTTTAAAAATAGCTTTTGTTCTTTTCAAAATGTTTTGTTCATTTGCGGACTTCAGCAAAGCTCAAGAATAGAATAGCAGACATAATTCCAATAAATTATCTGGATTATCTGTAAGATATCCACACCATTCCAATACTTTTTTCATTTGCAAAACCATAGATGCTTTTTAAAGTCTTGATGTACCAGTTTATGACAAACATGGAACAGAACTCTACTATTTGTAGAATGAGTATCATAAAAAATGATTATTGTCAAATCATTTCCATTGTTTTTTCTTTTGTTGGAATATTATTACAGGGAAACACTTAACTATCAAAATGTATAGAGCTTCAGAAGTTACAGAAAGTTTTGCTAAGGTTAGTAGTCTTAAAGGATAATAAAGTTGCTTAGTATTGTTCACAATAAAATGGATACTGTACTGTTGGTGTTATATTAATTTAACTCAGTTTGATGTCATGTTTTAAATCTGAATTTTTGCAGAAGCTTCAATTAAAAAAAAAAAATAGAAAACTTTGTCAGTCCCTAAGCGGACCATGCTATGAAATCTATTCCACAGGTAGGCTAAAGCTATTTTTATTGAGATTGGCTATACTAACAGAACCTTGCAATCTTCCTCCTCCTCATTCAGCTAATTCTTAGTTGCTTTTGAACGTTATTCAGATCTTCTGGATTTTAAAACTATGCTTTAGGCCAGTGTTTCTCAACTTTAGCCACTTGAATATGGGTGGACTTCAACTCCCAGAATTCCTCAGCCAGCCATTCTTGGGAAATCTGAGCATTGAAGTTTACCCCTTTTCAAATGGCCAAGATTGAGAAGCATGGCTTTAGGCCTTTTGCCTGCGCAACAGCTTCTGCATATCTCTGTCAAGGGCATCTTTCTTACATTCTACCAGAGTTGGACTGATTTATTTTTCCTTCTCTTCACACATCATTTCTAGATGCTAGTTAACATACTGCACTAGGCGTATGGTATAAGTTCATGCTCAGGTCTGAAAATAGTTAAGATCTTTTAAAAGACTTTGTGATGTGGGATGATGCCACGCTGAGATATGGATAAATAAAAAATTCTGCAGGACATGCCCATGTTCTCCTCTGCTCCTAAAGTAGCTCTGCAGAATCTGGCAATGGTGTTCATCCATTTTACAAGTCATCCAAAATATTGTGGTCCACTTTACACCTTCATTAGGTTCTAATGGATGTGACTCTGGAGATCACACAGTCTTCTGGAGTGGGCAGCCATAAAAATCAATAAAATAAATAAATGTATAATTGGATCTTTCAGTTTTGTGTTGTTGTTTTTTAAGGCTGTCACGCAAGCTGCAGTGAGACTCTGATTGTAGTGCTAGGAATGTAATTCTTTTCTCCCACAGCATTTTCTTGATCAAAATGACTTTTTCAACCAGCCAAGGCTTCTAATACCAATACTGTGGCAAAAATATGAATGCCTGTTTTATGCATTTGGCAGCAAATTCCCAATAGCACCACTAATTGTATGGATGAAGAAATTTCAGTCCTTTTTTTCCCAGGTAGCCTGATTAAAAAAAATAAGTCTGCTTTTAAATGAACTAAAATCAATAGATATATTCGCAGGTGACTTACCTGTATGATCCATCTGGTTTAAACAGAGTGTCTTCCAGCTTACAGCCACAGAAATGGCTTATCAGACAGATACCTTGCATCAGTATGTAATGTTAAAGTCATATTGTCTGAATTAGAAAATGTAAGCTTCAATCCTTAGCAGCTGTTGCCATTTTTAACACCTGCAATCAAATACATTGTAAGGTGTTAAATCTGCATTTTTCTCATCACAATGGCATGCTTTACAAGTTTTTTTTATAAAATAGTATGCGTAACCCATTTTAAAAGTGAATGTGATTTTAATAAGCATTCATACTCAAAATACTAGTATTTTGAAGTACATATTATGCAGACTGCAGGGAAGTAGTAAGAAAGAGTAAGACAAAGAAATTAAAGACTTGAGAGGAGAACAGGAAATGAACATAGTTAAAAAAATAGCTTGCATCAATGCTGTTTATAATGCCTCCATATTTTTGTAGCCTTACAAGCTATCCTTACCGATAAAGTAAGGTTTTGTCAAAAGACTATAGAACCATTTCCTTTAAAAGTATGAATCACATGTGTTTCTTCTCACCAAATTGCTTGCTATGTTTACATATTTTTCTTTAACGTTTACTTAAAAATATATTACTATCAATATGGAAAGGATTAGATTTATGTGATAAATTTGATAAATTCATTTCAAATTGTTATTGAGGGGACGCTAATACATAAATAAGTTGGTGTGTCTTTTCAGAATATTGTATTGCATTCAGTAATAGTGGTAGCAGTAAAGTTTTAGCTTGCATTGTAGGGCATTTTTCTAAGCTTGAACACAGCTATAACTAAGAAGCAATGGACGTCATGCAAAAAAAAAAATTAAAAAGATAATACATAGACTATTCTGCCCTGAATTTTAAATGGCAAAGGGAAGTAAATGTGTCAATGGGAAATAAATAACATAAGTTGTGTGTATCAGCTACAGCTCAACATTCACAAATCAAGTTCATTATATCTCTGCCAAATAATACATTGATGACTGATGTTTGCATTTCTTACAAGTATCCAGGACTTGTGAAAAGAGAATGGTATTTGCCTCTGCTTCATATACTCAAGGGGTGTGTATGAGCGTGTGTGTATATGTGTGTGTATACATACATACATACATACACACACACACACACACACACATATATATATATATATATATATACACACACACATACACTGTGTATGTAAGTGTATACATACACACACAAACATCTCTTAATGATATATGCAATAAGTTGTGTCAACCCCATTTCTGTTCCATTATTCAACAGTTGTCATGAATTTCTGTTGAAAGTCCTTCCTGGCAAAAAAAATCCCAAGCGGTCCGTCATGTGTGGTAAGAACTGAACCAAGTTTGAGCCAGGTTTTTAGAAGCTCATTTATTATTATTTTGTTTTTTCAGCACAGCAAAGTTGTGAGCTGCTCTGGACTTCTGAGCTCTTTGGAGAAGCCAAGCAGCTCATGGAATAAACATGACATTATTACAAGCACTTTGAGAATTCTCTGCCATTGTGAGCTCATTCTCTTCTTCCTTCTTTCTCCTAGACAATAGAATGGTTCATCTACAGCTTTTGATGTGAAGTAAGCCTTAGCCAAGGAAGATTCATAGACTTCCACAGACTTTCAGAATTAACATTTTACTTCCTATTCGGGGGATCTGGATGAATGCTAATCATACGGGAGTTTATGTCTGTTTATTACTTACGTGGGCTAACAAATGCACACATCGCATTAAGGATCTGCATCCTTTTGTAAAGAAAAGATAATTTTGCACTGACATTGTCTAGATGATGACCTGAAATGCAACCAAATACTCCTCTCACACAGGCGAGGCTTGGGAATAAATCCGTAGTATTTCATTAAGCTGTGATGTGTTATCTTTGCCCTACATTTCAGAAGGATCCAGGGTACCGGATTTATGGCATTTGGGAATCAAGGATTACCTTGGGGTAAAAGTGAGTGAGAGGGAAGGAAGCAAACTCAATTAAACTTTTTAAAAAAACACATTTAATATGAACCTAGCATTGTTTTGCAAAGAAAATATCTTCATTCTTCTGGTTTCGTGCATATTGTAAGCCACGATCAGTGCTATCTATAAATGGATCCTTTCTGCCACTTCTAGTGTTCTCACACAGAAAGGGTCATGGAAATACACTATTACAGTCTGCTATATCCAGTATGTAATTTGTACTTAACAGGATGATATTTATCCAACCAGAAGATTTTCAGCATCATAGTGGGAGGTAATGCTTCAATAAATCCTTTGTGGAGGTTTTGTTTCATTTTGGTTTGCTTTTTTTTTCTTCTGATACAGTTGCTGAGGCAGTTGGCTGGCTTAAAAATTACATCAGGTTTTTTTTAAAAAAAATCATCTAGGCCTTTCCTTGCCTGCAGAATTTGGGGCCACCCATTAAAACATATCATTTCCTAGTCTGGATTATAATTACAGGAACTATAAATAGTGTCTACCCACCCACCCCCACCCCTCCCCCATCTACTTCCTTTGAGTGTCTTGTATGTTGCCATCTCTTATTTGGGAACCAGGAGGCAAAAGTTGTAAAAGAAAAAAATAATTGAGCCAAAGGAAGTTTACATTTAGGATGGGTGAGAAAATACTATTTTATTGTCAGAGGGTCAACTAGGCATGCAATTTGGTTCTGTTGATTTATTTCTTCCCCTCGAGGAAACACATCAGGATTCAGTAAAAGGTACTCAAATATGGTGCACTGAGAGCCTCATCAAATCTGACTCCCTTTCAAAGTAGTTGATTTTGGACCTAGGTTGGGAAAAAGACGTGGAAAGAAAACCACTGTTGTCCTTCCTTCCTTCCTTCCTTCCTTCCTTCCTTCCTTCCTTCCTTCCTTCCTTCCTTCCTTCCTTCTTTCCTTCCTTCCTTCCTTCCTTCCTTTTTTCCTTCCTTCCTTCTTTCCTTCCTTCCTTCCTTCCTCATTCCTTCCTTCCTTCCTTCCTACCTTTCCTTCCTTCCTTCCTTCCTTCCTTCCTTCCTTCCTTCCTTCCTTCCTTCCTTCCTTCCTTCCTTCCTTCCTTCCTTCCTTCCTTCCTATCTCCCTTCTTCTCTCCCTTCCTTCCTTCCTTCCTTCCTTCCTTCCTTCCTTCCTTCCTACCTATCTCCCTTCTTCTCTCCCTTCCTCCCTCCCTCCCTCCCTTCCTTCCTTAGCACGGGGATCAGTCCAGCAAGCTGGGTGGCAGTGAGGACATAATATAAAACTGTTGCCTAGCATTCCACTATGCACTGTCCTCCTCCAAAGTGGGGGAGAAAAACCCCTCATAATTCAGGCAACAGCTGGAAAGCTTAGCCTAATGGTCTGTGCTTAAAAATGGAAGGTCACAGGGTACTGATCTAAGGAGCTCAGAAGCCTTGTTCATCCAACTGTTGACACTTAGTAAACGGAGAAGGAGGGGCCTGGCTGCGCATCTGAGAAAGCCATAGCCAAGCTGCATCAAGGACAGGAAAAAGTGAAAAGGAAGCAAGTCCCATTCAGGGTTTCCAGGGGTCCTGAAAGCAGTGGGGTCTGACGAAGGGGGAAACAGCAACCAGGCCTTCCCTTCCTCTGAGTTACCTTGTATTATAACAGGATTAAAGTACATTTAGCTTCTCTATTAGCATACGTTAGCCTCTGTTTAGCTCTCGTTGATGTTTCCGCTAAGCCTTTGATCAACCTTGCATATAGTGCCAGTCAGGTCAGGGCACAACAGTCAAAAAGGGAGACTGTGAAATTGTCCTGATCGGAAGCTCACATGAGATATTTTGGATTCTTTTCACTCACTCATTCCCAATATTCTAATTTCCTCTCTCTTTCACTCCCTCTTGCTTTTTTCTGAAGGAAGTCATTTCCACTTTGTTAAGAGAGAAAGAGAAAGAGAGAGAGAAAGAGAAAGAGAGAGAGAGAGAGAAGATTAAAAGGAAAATGGAACTCTGTGACCAATAATAATTAGCTCCTATACTAAAATCACAATTCCAGTTTTACGTGCCGGTTCAGCAGCATCTCCTTAAAAGTACTATGATTTTGATAGTGCCTGCCTTTTTATTGCTTACATTTGCATATAAATTACATCCATATTGTAGCTTTAAGGCAAGTTCGGCTTAGAATTCTGGACAGCTCAGGGATCTATTGTTTTACAATCACTTCCTACATTGGGGATAAATTGGGGGGAAGGGAAAAGCAAGGAAAAACAGAGAAAGGGGAAGTCAGCTCAGTATCTTTTTAATTGCTTCTCTGCCAATTATGACCAAATTAATATTTAAGCATTTTTCATTGCTGTGGGAAGATGTTTACAAAATATGTTTCCTGATACACTGCATCGATGTGCCCAAGGCAATTGCTGCATTAGCATTGTGGTAGATTAAACTTTGGTGTCTTGGTGTGCAAGAAGAAGATTCTTTTTCATTGTCACAAAGTATGTCTTATTTATGAAATTAAAAAAAATACAAATAAAAACAAGGGTAAGAATTATTCCTGGAATTAGCCAAAACATTAAATTGAAAGTTATGTTCTATCTATCTTCACAAAAAATCTAAGGAAGGGGGGGGGGAAACATTTTTGTCATTTGATCTCTTGTTTAAGGTTTTTTTTTTCAACTGTTCTATATGCCTGATCAATTCCACTGGCCTGCATAAATTTCGTTCCAGCAAGTTTCAAAAATTCACAGGCTGCGAGCATCAGGGCACTGCCTAGAAAGATCAGACATGTCTGCAAGCATAAAATGACATGTTAAAGTCTTTGTTTTGAATGTTCTTTAATAAGGCATGGGGGTGTCTGTGTGTTTGCTTCCATGCGGGACCCTGTTTCTTTAATAGTTCAATTCAACAATAGTTGGATGTTTCAAATTCTGGGCCTTATTTTCAAAAAGTTCCAAATAAAAATATAAAACTTTCAAAGAAAAAAATCAAGGACTTGGATGGGGCAAAGAATATAATTTATTATCTTTTATCCTGTGAGTCAGGAAAGCTATACCATCTCTCTCTCTCTCTCTCTCTCTCTCTCTATCTATCTATCTATCTATCTATCTATCTATCTATCTATCTATCTGAGAGAAGGAGGGAGGGAGGAAGAGGGACAGGGAGAGAGAATAGATAGATTTAATGAATTTGTGTTGGTTGGTATATCATCCTGATCTTGGTTTTATCACAATGGGAAATATATAATTGGAATAATTATTCTTAAGAGTGAGTTACACCCCAAAATATCCACTCTCTGTAATGATACCAAAGTCAAGATGAGACGGAAGGAAATCCCGTCATGTGAATGGAAATTTGTTTGCTGGTCATTGGATGGTTGCCTCTTTAAACTCATATTGATTTATCTATCCAAAGACCGCAATTGAAACTGGTAAGAACTCCTGGAGAACTGAACCTAGGGGTTATACTACTGTAGTAATTCAGAAGACATATTTTATTGACTGATGATTTTCATGTATGCTATATTACAATTGCCATTATTCCCATTTACTGTGTGGCTGGTTTGGGGATAAGGAAGATATAGTCTGGTACTTCTAAAGAACACAAAATTGAAATTAATCTATTGCATTTCAGAATTATAACACTTTAAGCAATTGGAGAGAGGCCTATTTGTTATATGTATTATTATACATTGTCATATGCCAGCTCTCGTGTCCATTTTGTAAGGCAATACATTAAAAATATAAAATTTGCTGCAACAGCATATGCTATGGCACTTCATTAATAAAATAAAGTAAAATAAAAGCAGAAGAATGCTGCCATTTGAAGGAGCAAAATCCTGCTAGCATCAGTAATTCAAAAATGGCTAAGAAAACAGCTTCCCCTTTAGAATGTATTGCAACTAGTTACATGCAATAACTAATCAAGGGTATATACTTATAGCATGCAAGGAATTTCTGAGACTGTTTCTACTTGCTTTGTACTACAGTTAGATGTCCCATGAAACTGTTTGTTTCAAATAGAATTATCTGTGATGTGTCAATCTTTGCAACTCAGACAAGACTAATAACTCTATTCCATCTCTGAAATCAAACTTATCCTAGAATGTTCAAGAAAATCCAGTGTTATGTATGATTTTGGATTTGTATCATTTTCCCTATTCCACCAACCAGCAGTATAAATTTCTTGTCTCTACTGCAAAGCTTCCCTCTGTTTTCATCACAGCATTACATATGAATCTGAATAAATCAATTTTTTTCCAATATCCTCCTGATGTGATTGAACATTGCTATTACAAGTCATTTATACAGACAGAACAGAAATTCACAAAGTTTGTCATTCTTCAATATGGCAAGTGGTAACATAAATCAAAATGCATCTAAAGCATTTGATCAGAGACAAACAGATGTCTAAACACATTATGTCCATATGTGTAGATTTTCCAGATTAGCTTGATGAGATTATGCCCACATGATGAATTATATCAGGGAAATAATTTCATAAACTTGAGCATCACATCACGTGTTTGAAGGAAGGTCCTCTACCATTTATTTCATTAAATGCATGAGAGAAGAAAAGGCAGCACCATGTATGTTGGATGCTTTCTCAAATAAATATCTCAGATATCTTACAGAATCTAATATTTTTGATCCGCCTCTAGTTGACCTGCGCATGCATCAGAATCAAGTTATTTTAAATCCTGCTGGCATCAGGAGGAGGTATTTAGAGACAATTTTAAGAAATTAATATGACTTACAGTCCTTAGCTTCTGGCTGCATCATTGTGCCTAAATAGCTAGGGTGAAATCTAATTACTGCCTGGATTGTTCCTCACTTACTGCATTCATTTTAGCTACCGCTCCAAGTGATAATTGGCTTAATATTCTTAATTAGATTTATCAATTAAAATGTGTATTGTTTTAAGAATAATAAAGTCTTATTCTTAGTACCTAAAATAAAGGCATATCTATTCTGCACAAATTTTAGGTTTTTTATCACTGTGCTAGGAAATTAAAATGAAATTCTAAAAGATGTGATTTAAAACAAATCATTCCATATACAAGAGCAGCCTTGAAAATAATTAACCGGATGGAGATAGGAAATCCCACTTCAAATGCTATGACATTTGTCCAGTTAAGGTTAGGAAAAACCTTCCTAATAATGAAACTCCCTTTGACTAGATGGATAATCATCGCTCAAATATGTTGTAATTTGGATTCTTGCAGGGAGCTGAGAGATGAAATTATTGCCTTTATAGCCCCTTTCAGTGCTATGATCCTATATTATTTTTTGTTCTCTTCTAGCCCTCAAAGCCATGTATTTTTGAGTGATCTCAAGCCTCTGGAATCGTCTACTTACAGGCCACAAGGTTAATGGCAAATAAGCCACATTTTCTCTTTCTCCCCTTTTTGTGGCATGACAGAACTCCACTTACTGCAATTCTGGATCCAGACTCATCTATTATTCTATTCATATTACCTAAGTTTAAAAAAAAAACCTATAATTTGATCCAACCTTCTTCTCCATCTCCCTTCTCTTTATCTTTCATATTATTATTGTTGTTGTTGTTGTTGATGAGGATGAGGATGAGGATGAGGATGAGGATGAGGATGAGGATGATGATCACAGAGTCAGTCACATCTTTAGACTGGATTTAGCATGTTTATCCACCTATCGAATTCTTCCCAAAGACTTGGAATAGGAAGATGTTGTTTGATAGTGTTAAAGATATCATTGCAGGATGTAAGCTGCTCCAATTAAAGCTGTCTTTTACAATTGACTAGTGATGGTTTTGTCAATGCTGATGGTGTTCAAGTGGTGCTTTAAATGCTTTGGGATTGTATCAGGGCACCTGTTACTACTGACACTATCTTTATTTTCTTTTGCCACAATTATTCTATTCCTGTTTGCAAGTCTTTGTGTCCTGTGGTTTATCTCCCGTTCTTTCTCTTCTCTTCTGCTCTCTCTTTGTACTGTAATGTCTACTATCCAAACTTTTTTTCTGTGTGTGTTTCTTGTCTTATTATTAAATGAAACTAGCTCCAATTTTAAATAAAATGATGAGGAAATGCAGAAAATATTCTAGATTTATTCTTAGAATTCTATATCCAATATCTAAAACTATTTTATGGTTATCAGAAATGTTCAAAGTATTGTATATAGAAATTGGGAAGAGCAAACTTTAACATTAAAGCACAAAATTACACAGAAACATTTGTCAGAGTTCCTAACGCCTGGAAAGATCTTAGGGACCAGGACGAAAGAATTAAAATTGGTGTTATTTAATATAGATATTCAACCTAGAAATAAGGAGGAATTTTCTGACAGTGAGAACAATCAACCAATGGAACAGAAGTTGCCTTCAGAAGTTGTGGAAGCTTCATAACTGGAGGCATTCAAGAAGTGATTGAACTGCCATTTGTCAGAAATGGTGTAGGGTCTCCTGTCTGGCTGGGAGATTGAACTAGATGACCTACAAGGTCCCTTCCAACTCTCTTAATCTGTTAATCTGACTAGATGGATCAAGATAGTGCTAATTTAGTGGGCAACTGTCTTATAGATCAGTCTTCCAAAAATGAGGGACCTTCAAGTGTCTCGGACTTCACTAAAGCCAATGTTCAGAATTGCTCCTTTGCCCTTTGCCTTATTTTCCACTTCTGAGGGACACATATCAGGGGTGATTGCTGTTCCAAATAAAGAGAATTCTTATGAAATACACATGGAAATTTAGTGCATTTGACTTTCTGTCAGTTATGGGTGCCACATTGTAGTGTTTTGTAATATCTTCAAGAAGCCGGAATTCCAGTTAGTTAATAAATAGAAAAGAAATTTCTCAATTTCATCTCAGGCCACTCTCCCCCCCCCCAAAAAAAAATGTTGAAAATGATAGTCAAAAAGAATGGACACCATGAAAATGATTAATCAGTGGAACAGCCTGCATCCCAGAGCTATGGGTGCGACAACGCTGGAGGTTCTCAAGAAAAGATTAGACAATCATTTATCTGGGATGGTATAAGAAATCTGCCTTTGGCTGGGGTTCGACTAGAAGACCCCCAAGGTGTTTTCCAGCCTTATGATTCTATGATTTGTGTTCTCCTCTAATGAAAAAATATATATGATATTTTTTATGCTGACAATCATTGTAAAGTTATTTGCATGCCTCTCTATAAAAGATACATGGACCATGTAAAAGGGTACCAAATATATGTATGTGTCCATTGGTGTTTGTGTGTAAATATGAAACATCAATGATCTCCCTGTAAATGTTATTGTCTTATATCCCAAAGTTACAAATTGCAAATATCACAGGTAAAGGGTTTATCTCAAACATATGAAGGGTAAAGCAATTTTTTAAAAAAATGTGTTGCTCATTAACTTTTTAGATATTTTAGATTTAGATGTATTTTCCATTCAGTTTTATGTACACACTTTCAAAACTAGCACAAGATGTATTTGTCAGAAGTTACTTAAATTTCAGTATATATGGCCCCAGGTTGCTTATGAAATAATAGTGTTACCCGTGAAAAGGATTTTCCTGGGAAAAATTCCAAGATAGATTGGAGGAAGGTCAACCAATCTGTAGGTTACATGAAGCTGCAATCTAGGCCAATTTAAATGCACTATAAGACTCTAGCTTACCAATAACTTCAAGGATTTCCTCTTCCTGTCCCAAGGAAGATAAAAGATTCAGAAGCACCAGATTTGAGGACTTCTCCCCCAGATATATTATTATTATTACTACTACTACTACTACTACTATTATTATTATTATTATTGTTGTTGTTGTTGTTGTTGTTGTTGTTGTTGTTGTTGTTATTCACAAAAAACAACAGTGTACACAGCAAACAAGATAACTATGCTGGGTTTCATATCACAAATCACTAGTTGAACACTTCCCAAGCATTTAGGACTGTGTGATGTATCGGCAAATTATGCGAGCAGATCCCAGTAAGGTGAGCCTTTTGATTTATGCCTTCAGTGAAAATTCTGAATTTATTTGTTTGATGATCCATATGTTTGTTTTCTTGATTAAATTATAAAGATACAAAAATTCATTTTAGATCAGCTTATGGATAGAAGAAGAAGGTGTGATCAATAATGCGTTGGCTGGACTATTTTTAAGCCATGTTTACACAGCTGATGTGCCCCTACAGCAAGCTCCTCATATTTTTAAGGGAAAAACATATTCGTAAACAAGGAGGAAGGTGTTATTTTAAATGTGCTTAATGAAATTTGTATTTGTCTCCAGACAACTCTTTGTTGCACTTACAACTTCACTAAAAGCTATTGCAAATAAATTGGCAATCTTCAGAATTGCTTAATTATATACATGCCTCCATTATTAGTATATTTGCAATTTTATATTGCCATGAAGAAGAAGAAAACAAAAAGAAACTCACCACCAATATTTGGATTTAATTAGTGTTATAAGCATCTTGATCTGTTCAGGTTCCCTCAGGTTCCCTCAGTTTCTTTACAGCATAGAAATTATTCAATTGGTTTACTCAGTCAATTTATTATAATCTTAAACTAAAACAAGAAGTTTGTCCATGAGTGATCAGTGAACACTTATAAATCTATCTTAAGAAATCAATAAATAACATTTGAGACAAAATTAAAATAACCTGGCAATGAAATAACTGGCTTGAAACCCATATTTCTAAACTTGCATAAAATGCGATAACATCTGAAATTACAAAAACGTGATGATATCTAAAATTTATATAGACTGATGATATGCAAAATTACACAAACTGCATTAATATCTAAAATTATATAAAATACATCTATGTGGTAGGAGCTTAGCCTATCAAGGTCCAGGAGTTCTTAAATGCTAGTGTGTGAAGCCTAGCCATATGGGCTGTAGTAAATGGAAGTTCATCTGTAAGCACTATCTGGACATAGATCAAGTCTGAGCAACCAAGCTATCTGCTGCTCAGAGGGTGAATAAATCTGGTTCGATGATCTCTATAAAAGGAGTAACAAAGAAGAGCATGTTATATGGTTTCTACCTCTCCAAAATCATGGTGCAGAGCATTTTAATCAATACTACATTTTTATATTTGCTATCCAATACTGCAGAATGAAGAGAATGACATTGGGTGAAACAAAATGACATTGGGTGAAACAAACATTGGCTTTCTGATGGTTGGGTGTTTCCAGCTGATATATCTGTTGTTGATATATCTGTGATGATACATCTGTTGTTTGCTGGGAACAGGAAGGGTATTAAATTAGTTTACAATATCATGATGAATAAATGTTGATCACCGAACTTGTCCTTCAGTATCTACTTGGATTATGTACGTGTCCCTTTAAAAAGGGGGGATGGATAACAAAAGAAGATCAAACTAATGAATAACAACTAGCCTTAGAATTGACAAAGTAACAGTGGATGACTTCTATCTTGTGGAATCAACCAGCAACAGTGAAGGAGCCAGCAGTCAAGATTAGCACTTGACATAGTAGCAATGAAGGCCATGGAAAAGATATTCAAATGCCATATGTCTATATCAAAAAAAACTCTGAATGATGCAAGCAATGGTTTCCCTGTGACACTCCATGTGAGGTGGAAGTTGGACCTTAAAGAAGCAAAGAGTATTGATGCTTTTGAACTTTGATGTTGGAGGAAGCTCCTGAGAATACCATGGATGGTAGAGAAACAAAGAAATGGATAAGCAAAGAAAACACCTCACAATTTTCACTCAAGGCATAAATGACCATGCTCAAATTATATTTTAGGCACATTATACAAAGGCCTACTTCTCTGGAGAAGCAACAGTGGCAAAGTTGGAAGGGAAGAGAAAAAGATGAGCAGCAAGAAGAGTGGTCTCAGTTATGGTGGTAATGGCTGCACTGTTCAGAGATCTGAAGCACCAATTTGCAGATAGATCATCCTAGAGAAAATCTAACTATATGAAAAATCAGACTAGTTCTATGGCATATAACCCTCAAAATGAGGTGAAAACACTGAGGTACAAACATTGTCTTCACTATCAGTGGACATACGATGAACCAATTTATGAATTATGCTATCTGAGAGATGAATGTTCTCCTGCTTTACTCTCAAATATTTTACTTACTGTAATAGTACAAGCATGAAGGATACATGTCTCTGCAGCTGTGTAAGGTTTCAGAGTTTGAACTTTCAATTTTGCCACTAAATAGCTTTATTGAGCTTTATCTGACACTCTGACCATTTTAGCAGATTTAAAGTTCTGTCTCTACCCAAGTAACACATTCTGCAGTAGAATTAAATTCATCGCCACATCAAGTAAATCCAATTGTGAGGTAACTGATCAGATAGAAACTGTCTTTTCTTTTTTCCATTTTTTAATGTCTTTCTAATCTTACTTGTTGCAAAACATTTTGCCTTTTCAGTTATATTTTCTTCTCTCATTTTTTAACCAGCTATCTGTGTATTTGTTCTTCTTCCTACTGAAGATTTATTCTTTATGACTTTGATGGCTCATTGTGGAATGTACTTCCAGATGCTTTCTCCAGTTCACAATGAAAGCACCAGCGTTACTCTTCAGTGATCAACCAAATTGCATGTTTTGATAAATTATCTATGGGTTAACTCTCTTAGCACTGGGTTACTTGACACAAAATTCTATCTCATATGGGACAGAGATTTTGTAATATTGCAATATTTTTAATCTGAGGTTCAGTTTGTTAGTTAAATAACCTCAGGGCACTTAAATGCTAACCCTGTAAAGTCCAAATCTCTACAGTATCTTGAGTCCGTCAGGCATCATTTATAAAAGAATGAATCTTTATTTGCAAGCAAAATTACATTACTGCTATAATGGCACTTGCCCTCCTTGAGTCTACCATTTAAAATAAAACTTTTTTTTATAAAAAAAAGTTTTTTTTATTTTTTACAACAAACATAACAAATAAAACCTCCTTTCATTTACACAGTGTGTCGGTTGGTACATATGTCTTGTGCACAATATCTATGGTCCTTTCCTCTTAGCTTTACATTCCTATTACATTAATTAACTTTCCATATCATATTATATTATTATAAAATAAAACTTTTGTGATGCTCCTGAGCAATTTCTAGTGACGTTCCTGAACGTCACAGCGCACTGCCTGAGAATCATTGCCATAATTATTTCTTGGACACTTTATAATGCCTTGGTAAGACCACACTTGGAATATTGCATCCAATTTCACCATGATATTTAAAAAGTTGAGATTCCAGAAAGAGTGCAGAGAAAAGCAAAAAAGATGATTAGAGGATTGGAAGCTAAAACATATGAAGAACAGTTGCAGGAATTGGATATATCTAGTTTAATAAAAAGAGGGACTTGGGGTGACTTAAGTGTTCTAATATCTAAGGGGGGGACACAAAGAAGAGGAGGTCAACCTATTCCCAAAAACATCTGAAGGCAAGATAAGAAGCCATGGATGGAAACTAATCAAGGAGAGAGCCAACCTAGAACTAAGGAGGAATTTTCTAATAGTTAGAAAAATCAGTAGAATGATTTGCCTCCAGAAACTATGGGTGAACCAACACTGGAAGTTTTTAAGAAGAGATTGGGCAAATGGTATAGGATTTCCTGATTGAACAAGAGATCGAACTAGAAGACCACATAGGCCCCTTCCAACTCTGCTATTCTGGATGGAATCAGTTCAGTAACTCTTTATGCAAGCTAAAGAAAAGTAATTGTTATTTTGTCTCCCTCACTTTTCAGTAAATACAAGGCTAACCTTCAAATACTTGGGCTACCCCACAAAATCTGTGCATTTCACAAAGACTGGAAATTGAAATTTAAAGTGAAATGTGTACTTCTAGATATGGAGAGGCCCAATTATCATTTTGTTTGTTTGTTGTTTCCTTTCCAGCAATATTTTGGAATTGTCCACACTACAATCTAAGATCTGACTTGATAAACTGCTAGCATCATCAGTCTAGCACCGATGATGTTACCTAGTTAGGGTAATAAAACATCTGCAAGAAAACAAGCAAGCTCGGGGAGCATCAAGGATCCTTCACTTCAACCCTGAGCTACAAATATTCTCCTTTACTGATAAACTCCACCTGCGTGTTTGAAGATTAAATAATTCAGTCTAAGATTATATAGTAATCAGCTAGAGACATGTCTTGAAATCAGTCACAACATTTTCTGGGGAGAATGGATTCCTTTGTCAAATTTCCTAATGAAAAAAAACCCTGAATGCTCAAAAAGATGTATTACTTTATAACTATAATTGGCTTAATAAGGGTATCATCTCACAGATTTTTTTGCAGCTCAGACATGAATACAACCTGTGGTTATGGCTCAGTTGAATCTGTTCTACTCCTTCTATAACAATATTTGAAGAAGACTTATCTCCCTTTTTTTTTTTTTTTGCTACCTGCACCAAATTATTCTAAAGAAATTCATGTTAATTTCCTTTTATATTGGATAAGAAAGTGTTATCACCTAAACTGGAGCAGGGTTCTGTATAGCTTCTGTGAGTATACGCAGGCAACTGACGATTACCTCACGTGATTGACATGCCATAGCTGGTCTACTTGTCTTCCATTATGTTCGAATGAAATATCAACCACTATCATTCTAATATTTTCTAATAATTATTTCAATATCTCGGATTACTAAAATCCAATGTTATTTATAATAACATTGTTAATTTACTGCATTTTTGTTTGAATATTTGCTTCTTCTCCTTGGGTTTTTTTTTCTTTTACTGATGGTAATGTATTACTTGTTATATACTCTCTAATTTGCTTACATTCAATTTTATGTGGATGATTTCTGCAACATCTTGTTTGTATTGTCACTTTCCAAAATAGACATTATTGGATCAGATCAGATATGAATATTTCCTACAAAAATCTTATATCATGCAATAGTAGCTGCTTTTTCCCCTCAAAGTAAACTATGAGATATGTTCTTTGCATAACAAAAAATGGCAAAATTATGTACAGGTAGTCTTCAACTTACAACAGTTCATTTAGTGACCATTCAAAATTGCAACAGCAGGGGAAAAAGTGACTTATGACCATTTTTCACACTTATGACTGTTATAGCATCCCCATGGTCATGTGATCAAAATTCAGATGCTTGGCAACTGGTTCATATTTATGACGGTTGTAGTGCCCTGGGGTCAGAGGTGATATTCAGCAGGTTCTGACCAGTTCTGGAGAACTGGTAGTGGAAATTTTGAGTAGTTCGGAGAACCGGCAAATACCACCTCTGACTGGAGATTTTACAGTATCCTTCCCCTGCCACACCCACCAAGCCACACCCACAGAACCGGTGGTAAAAAAAAATTGAATCTCACCACTGCCTGGGGTCATGTGATCAGCTTTTGCAACCTTCTGACAAGCAAATTCAAAAGGGGATCCAGGTTCACTTAACAACTGCGTTACTAATTTAACAACTGCAATGATTCACTGAACAACTGTGGCAAGAAAAGTCATAAAATGGGGGCAACATTCACTTGACAAATGTTCCACTGAGCAACATGAATTTTGAGCTCAAATGGGGTTGTAAATTGAGGGCTATGTGTACTTTCCATCAGAAGCTTGGACATGGAAGAGACTTGCAGGCATTGGGTCATCTCTAGGGTTGGGCACACCCTAGACAAGTGGCTTCCTGCATCTCCTTCTATTTTAATGACCTCCAATAACAACAATATCTGCTGCTAGTTGCAGGCAGTCACCATCCACCATTTTCACAATTCCCCAAAGATCCAGTTTGGAGGAAATTCAACAAAAGATCCTGTATCTGTCTGTTGTGTAGCAAAGGGTTTTCAGCCCAGGGGCTGTTATGGCTCCTTTAGGTGAGATCTCAGCTATGGCATGAAATGGCACCACAGTTCTGAAGGCCAAAGCAGCAAAAGCAGCAAACTGTTGAGGGTAGTAACATCCATTCTTCCAGTTAGTTCTGCATCCTGTTTCAGGGTAATTAGCACCAATTTTATTTATTTATTAAATTGATTTGCTGCCCATCTCACCATGAGGGATCTGGGTGGTGAGAGGAGCAGCAAATAAATCTGGGGAGGGAGAGGTAGTCAAGAACCCTTTCTCTTGAAAAATCTTCATTTGGATTTTTCAAAATCTTGAAAAAAAACTTCATTTGACGCTAATCTTCGTTACCATCAGCAGCAATCTTGTCTTCAGAATGATTAACCTTTACTTTATTTATTTTTAAAAAAATTCTTGGATAATTGGCCTTTGTTACTGCCCTTCAAATCTGTTATGCACATTACAAGTACAAATCTTGCTCTTTTTTTTTTTTTTTTTTGGAACAAATTTTATTTATTTTAAAGACAAACAAACCATCATCAACCATTGAATACATAAAACCTCTTTCCATTATTAATTTTACAAGTCAAGTAAAATATTATTTTATACAGCATAATTCTGTTTTACACCATTTCAATATGGACACATAAATATCTCTTAGCAAATTTCTCATTTTTTCTCTTTTCGTATTCAATTTCATTATTATTATTATTATTTTCTATATTTATCCAGTTTATAATCATCATCTACATTTCTCTCTGACTTAATTACCATTATTCTCATCCAACATTCCTCCAAGGTTTTATTAATTCTCAAACAAACACGAACACACAAGACACAAAAATATAAAACTTCTTTTAAGAAAGTAGTTTGGCCCCAGATTACCTCTCTTTGTATGGACTTCAATTAAATTCGTGCTCATCTTATATACCATTACCTATCTTATTTACCATTCTATATCTTCTATATAACTTCTCACCGCTTTTCACTCTTCTTAATTCTATTTTATCTAATTCATTTTAATTTAAATCATTATATTTGTATTTTTTGTCCATTCTTTCCAAATTATCCATTTATCTCATTCCCTACATCAGAGTATGATGCCTTTCTATCCTCCCCCTAAGTTAATATTTAAAATAACGCCTAGTACCCAATCTGATTCTGCTTAGTACATTCTACCTGCCAACCTTTAAAAAGAAAAAAAATATAAGTCCATAATAATTAATATAATTAGATAATAAATCTAAATGTTGAATCTTATAACATTCCAATTATCCATTTCAAAGAACAAATGCTACAATAATAAGTTTATAGTAGAATCAAGACAATAATCAATTAAACCTTTTAATTAAACTCAATATTTTAAACATTCCTTTTAATATTTTGTTAAATTTTAAAATCTGTCATTACTAAACATTTCAATATTTTAGTCTTTTATTAATTCTTATAACATTCTAGTTTTCTATTTCTAATACAAATACTACAATACCATCTTATGTACCTTGCAGAATCTTCTTTTTTAAAGAAATTATACATTACCCTTTATCCCTAAAAAAAATTCCTTTTTTCCCATCTTGTTTCATACCTTTGTGGCTTTTTCCTCCCTTTTCCCTTCCTTTCTTATCCCACCTGGCCTTTTTACCCCTCCCTCTACTAACCTCCGCCTTTTTAACTTCCCCTCTCTGTTGTATTCCCTTTTCCTTTTGCTTAATAACATTGTGTTGATTTTGCATCTTATTTTTCTCTTTCTTGAATGTTTTTTTAAGTCTTAAGTCCTTCATTTTCCTTCCTCTCTTTCTCTTTTCTCTCTTAATTAAATTTTTAGATTCATTGAAGATGGCGTCTTCTTCTTCTTCTATTTCCTCCATCTGTTGTTGTGTTTGCTGATAAATAGCAAGCGCCATTTCTAAAAAAAGGAAGGCTTCTTTCACAGCGTCCTTGCTTTCTTTCTTTATTTTCCCATATTCCTTTCTAAGTTCATCAACAGGTAAAGCCATTATAAATCTTTTCTTTGTTCTTCTTCTTAAAGCAACCAAGATGTTTCAAATGTTAGAACAATTCCCCAAAGTTCCAGAGACATCAATCAGTCCAGACAAAGCACAAAGTTCTCACTTTCTCTTCCTGGGGTGGTATCAGTAAAAAGGAAAAGAAAAAAAGCCCAATCTGTATTTTAGAGCCTTGTTGCAATTAATTTTTAGTCTCAAAATCTTCAAGGCATCTCCTCCAACAAAATCTTAATATTTTTTTTTGTCCTCTCCCTTCCCACTTATAACAAGAAGCCAAGTTTTTACCTTTTATAAAAAACAACAGGTTTCTCAATGGCAATTTGTTGATTCCATAGGGAAGGAGAGTAAACTTTCCCTTTCAGCATCTCAGTTTTGCTGCTTGAAGTTCTCCTCTGGAAACAAAGTATCGTTCAAGAAGTCATAGTTTTCAGGATTAGACGCCTCTTAAAGTCCTGGGTCAGCCAAAAAAACTTTCTCTTAGAAACTTTCTCCCCTCTTCCTCCTGCTCAGTCTTACCCAGCTGCCGGCTTCTTTGTGGCGGCCATTACAGACCGCTGCTCGACCGCCTTGAGAAAAGGGGGTTTTGCCGGCTGGGGAGGGGGTCTGCAACACCCCCAAACCCCTCACCAGCTCCCCCTGTCTTCGGCTGCCTCTGCGGGTAGCCACTAGCCTCCAGATCCGTCAGGATCGGAGGCACCAAGACGGCTAGCGCCGCAGGGATCGCGCAGGATCGCGAATTCCTGCCGCTGGCGAAGCCGACAAACCGGAAGTTCCCAAACAAATCTTGCTCTTAATACAGTATTTCAACCGTATCTTTTCACACCAATTCTAGATAACCTTTGGTACTTCAAACACAAAGCTTTTTGCCAAGACTTTAGCTAAGACAGAAGTCAGGGATCAGGAGCAGAGATCCCATCCACTATAGCAGCCATATTGTTATGTTATCCAGAATATACTATAAATGGCTCCAGTAGTCCAGAAGCTTGACCCTCAATGATTAACACCATACATCAGAATCAGGGTTTCTTTGTAGATTCTGCTTCAAGGGATTCCAATGTGGCCATCAGAGTACCAACATCAAATAGGAAATATATCTATTTGCCCTTTTTGTTCATTTGCAGATTCATTTATTAACAGGCAAAATCAAGTTTCCTGTCCCTCTGCAAAGCAGCCCTAAACATTGGCTGAATTGAATTCTTCACTGATTTCTTACAGTGAAATTTGCAAGAACAAGAAATGTACTGACAAACCTGGGCAAAGTCTAACAGAAGGCAAGAATTTGTGGGTGGAGATGGAAAAAATCGGCTAACTTAAGGAAAATGAGGAAATCCCCAACTGCAGTGGCCACTGTTCAGGGTCTGAATATCTTACTGATGCAGATTGCTTGTTCCAGCCTAGCATTAAATATCAAGTATCAATTATAGCAGTAATTTAGTATATACTTTTTAGAAGGTTTGGTACTGTACATTGAAAAGAAGTCAAACTTTTGTCAAGAAGACGGCTTCAATTTTGGCACAATCCCGAAGAGCAATAGATTTACAGTCCAAGATAATTGTCAGAGATGCTTGGTTCAATCTGCAATGTGGTACGGTGCAAAATATTATTTCGTACCTCATAACATTATTGATATTTATTCACTGCATAGTCGTTCTAAATGAACGGGAACATTGTTGTGCTTCCGCTCCAGATGTTCATCTGGATCTATGATAGGCTGTCCTATCTAGCGAGAAACCTGCACAAGGAAGCCACACTTTGCTGCTTGTAAAATTTAGAGCCTGTTTATGGCCCGATTAATGAGTGAGGGGTTTCAGATATGGAATAAGCTACATGAGATATGTATACCATTACAGAAAAATAGCACATTTAAGAATGCCTACTTTGCTCTCTGTAGATATGTAAGAAGCTACCACTTGTTACCCTTTAGTTCTCTCATACATTTAACTGCTAAAGTTTTCCTTATAGCTGAGACAAGTGTGTGTAGCTACTTCACCAATAGCTAGGTTTTGCTTTATTTGCCTTAGTTATCTCTCCTGATGCTCAAATTATAAAAGATAATATCCATCCAAGACACTTATAGTCTCTTTGTGGATATTTTCAACCAAATTTAGGCTATGTTTTTTTATTGTCACCACCTTAATTTCACCTGCTGCATAAATCCAGAAATTTACATCACCACAAGCCTGCCAATCTATTCTGATCGGATGCTTGGAAGTCCCTGACCTCTTTAGAATTCATATTTCTTTGCCCAAGACTTAACTCATCTCACTACAGTGTAAACTGAGCTGAAAACAGAAAAGAGCTTCCCTCATTTTAAAGTTTCAGGGTTTCTACAAGCTTCAGTACAGGGAAGAAAGTCACAATATATAAGAGACACAAATGATTGCTAAATGTCTGTCAGAAATGTTGCTCTCCTACATTAGGATTAGCAGAACTGCACTGCAAAGAAAAACCTTGAGGGGGCAGAAAAGAGAGTCAAAAAAACTACCACCTGGTGGTCATCTGGATTATTTCACTCCCAATTTATATCCCGACAAAGAAAGAACACCGGTTTTATGTATCCTTCCCCTTTAAAACCCTTGGTAACCTAGATAGTGGTATAAATGGGGTAGTTGAAAAAAAAAAGTCTATCTCTCAGTTTAGTGAGGTTTGTATATAATTTCTGAAAGGGGGAGAAAATAAATATTATTAGATGGATTGGATTTTTGGTTGCCATCTGATTCACAAGGGAGCATTTTTATACAAATGACTGCAAATGAAAGTCTGGTCCAACTTTAAAATATTTAGTTCTAAGTTTTCCTTCCTCTAATTTGAAAGAAGTCGTATATTTATAAATGGTAAAGTTGTAAATAGAGCATGTACAAGAAATCTCCTCTGCTTTATTCATTTCTTTCTAGCAACCTTTTCCTCACTATTCAGCCTCTGCCCAATCTGGCTTGATCCTAAAGAAACTTTCCATTAATTTATGTAAGCAGAAAATAAAACACCCCACAATATTTCTGGCCAACACTGCCAATTTAAACCTAAATGTTTAGTCCACAGTGGAATAATTGCATTAGTCTTGAAAAGCCTTCAGTAAAGACGGTCCTAATCAGATTTTTAATTTAATGCACCATCAGCTGTTTTTATGATAATATTTAATCTGCTGAGACAAAACTGGTGCTGTCTGAATATCTATAATTTTGAAAGAGAGATTGGGTTCTAGCCATCTCCTCCTTGAGGGTGAGACATTGTTCATTATAATATGAATAATCTATGTGAAGGGAGAGATATTTATGTTTGCCTAACTGTCACGGTCCAAAAATAAATAATGGATTGGATTTCTCTTTCAATTCTTAACCATTAAATCTGGGCAATGGGCATTGTGAAGAATGGGAGAAAAATCCCATGCCATTATTGTGTCAGTTCTGAGTACGTAACAGCTGTTGATGTACACTCAACCATTTTTGTTCAGTTAGGGATGTGCGCATTCACAACATACTTGCAGTTTGTACGATGGATAATCTGTGGATGAACTCATTGTGAAAATGGCAATGTCTCCATTGTATAGACTGGAGGCAAGCCTTCGTAGACACTAGCCAAAATTACTTATGAGGCTCCACTATCTATCCTCCAAAGTGGTCAGATATAAGATATTTCTACTCTCAATTCCAAATTCTGACCTGTATTTATGTACATGTGGAAATTAGGGGAATGGTGTGCCTGTATTAGGTACCTGTATGATGCACCTTTATCTCCCCTGAAAAAAAGGAAGGGGGCAATCTGCAATTCAGTGAGGTGCTCACTGTCTCAAAAACAAGATCTCATAGAGTCGAATGAAGTTCAGTGCTATGTAATCCTGTTGACATTTTGTGAGCAAAAAGAACATCTACAAAGATGGCAGGATCCAAGTAAAACAAAACCACTTGGCTAGTTACAGGAGGAGGAAACGGCATGGGCTTGGGGATAAGAGAGACTCAGAAACAGTGATTTTTTTAAAAAAATCCCTGTTAATGTATTGCAGGTTGCAAGAGGATAGTTTCCTTGGGGGGAAGGGGGTTCCTGGACAAGATTTACATTAGATTTCTTTTGAATTCACAGTGAAGTATCTCTGTAAATCCTGTGGGATCATGTTCTAAATTTCTACAGACCACTGTGTGTACATTCCACCAAGCAGCTGAATTTCTACAATCTCCAATCTCCAAATTTTAAAAAGTATCATACAACTTGTTAATATTGTGAGCTTTAAAATGTTATGTGGTAAAACATACAGATACGATATTAAATTTGTTTTCGCAGAAGCACCGATACGGATCCAAATGTCCCTAGATAGATATTGGACAGATACATTATGGTCTATCATGTTTATTTCACCATTTAGTATTAAAGATAATGATCCAGGCATGAAACCAAACATCAGAAAATTGATGACAGTATAATCAAAGCAAAAGAATGAAAACTTATTAAAATAAATTCCCTACTCACCAAAATAAAATAAAAAATCCCTTTTATATAATATCACAAAAGAACTCAATTTCACTTAGAACCATATTTTTTTAATGTTTCTTTTGTTATCTTTCTGGATAAAGAAAAAAAAAGCACATTGACCCTGACTGAAAAAGATGAAACTGATTTTTTTGTTGTTGTTGTTTTGCATTATATATTACAAAGTGAATTTTAAAGCCTAACTTGAGGTCACTTCTATCTATTCATTCAAGCCAGAAGCAAGATCTGCTGGAAAAGAGATGAGGGAAAAAATAACAACTGGGGGGGGAACACATCATCGACAGCGCTGTGAATGTGTAGAGCCAATGTGAGCATGTAAGGATGGTAATATATTTGTCCTCTTTGACTCTACACAAGTTGGAAACAAAGCTTGAGCATGACTTGATTGCCTGCTTAATTCCGAAAGTACTATTGTGACCGTTGTAATCGCTGCAAGCTAGGATGGCAAGATAGCTTAAGTAAAAGAAGCTTCTCTCAATACTGTGCATCAACACCTTTTCCTTCCATCAACTCCTGACTTTTTGTTGTTGTTATTTCCTTCCATTCGGTTGCTTATTTCCTGGGAATGATGTCAAAGAGTCTTTTGATGGCTTTGATTAGTTTGTTCCAAAGCTTTCCCCCTCCTGCCCCCACCGCCCACCCACCTCCTCCTTCTCCTCTTCCACCTGTACTTCCTCCCAATGTCTTCCTATCATAAATGTTGCATTACTCATCACACAACAATGCGACATAAAATTAAATAAACAATTTAATTAATTTAATTAAAATTAAATATTAAACATATTGTGCAGGAGGATCCCATGTCTTCAATTTAATTGGGCAGGAGGACCCAAAGCAGTTTGGGTAACAGTGAAAAATAATTAAAAACAACAAGTATGGTCGCCTGTGGGCAGGAAGAAGCCTCGAGAAGCTTTCTCCTGAGAAAGGTTTCCTTAATTAAAACTAAACTAATCTTGAAGAAAAGGAGAAAATGCGCATACACACACACACACACACACACACACAGAGAGAGAGAGAGAGAGAGAGAGAGAGAGAGACTTGATAAACATTTCATAATACAATCATAATTCCAAAAAACGATGTGTGAGAAGAAACTTAAATCTGTCCCTTCTGCCCAAAGATGGAATCACCACACCTACAACCAAATGCAGAACAGCACACTCTCAAAATACAGAGACGACCTCAACAAACCCACGTTTTCTGTCATTTGGGGCGTTTTTTTTTATAAGGTCTATCAGCTTGGGAATGTTGGCTCATTCAGAACCTTCCTTCATTCTTCCTGCTGGGGATATAACAGCAGTTGGGAAAATACAGTAACATTCTCCCCCATCCGCCTCTTCTTTGGCGTAATGGGGCCTGCTTGTTTTTTACAAGCTTTGTTTAACAGCCACATCAAGCTTCCTGCTGGCAGGTGGGTGCTTCAGTTACCTTTTCATATGCCAATAATGAGAGCTGAGCTGAACCTTTGCAGCCATCCCTTTAAACACCTTCCATTCACAACACAATGTACTCTCTCCTATCCGGTGAGGAGAAAGAACAACAGAATTATATGCCAGCGTCCTATAAATATGGAGCTGTTGCCAAATGCCTGCCTTTTCCACCAGCTACAATGAAAAATCTCGGCACCGGGAAGAGATTGGACACCTCCCAAGGTAGCCTAGTCTGGAAGCCAGACCTCAAATGGCTCGGAAAAGCCTCCATGCACAGAAGGAGGTAGATACACCCACACAAATGCATGGAGCCCTCCATTAGCTTTGCCAATAGTGACAGGTTCCATAGGCCATTTCAAAAACAAATTCCTGCTTTCAAAATATTTGGTTCTGGCATCAACTGCAAGAACATATTGTAGCAGTAGGGTTTTAAGTGGATGCATTGAATGTGCCCTAATTAACATTTATGTGGGACAACCCAACTTAAGCTAATATTTCTCCGGCTTTGAGGTTACTGTTTGTTGGAAAGGTGAATATGAATATTCAAGAGATGACTTGTGTCAATCTAAGAATACGTTTTGTACAGGCATCTTTTCACTGTTAATTCCTTCTTTTTTTTGTGTAACGCATTCATCCCATCACACTGCTCACAGAAAACTCAGCTCTACAGTTTGAAATTTGATTAATATTTCAACTGTGTGGACTAAGGTCTTATTTGTTCTTAAAATATGGGTTGTGTAGATTGTTAACATACTGCAAAAAAAAAAACACTGCTGAGCCATTGGCTTCTTTCAATTCACAACATTCTTACAGCCGATAACTGTTGATATTAACTTTTAAAGATTCATTCAAGGATTTTTTTGGGGAGCAGCTTTTAAGCTTGATGATTTGTTGCCAGACTCTTCAGTCAATTTTGAAGTTAAATTTTTGAACGGTAAAACCACCGGGATTCTTCATATTGCTTTGCCCTATGTGGTGCAGCTTAAGGCTTACTCAGAAGTCCATCTCACTGTATTCAAGCAAATTGCAATATTTGTTTGAAAAATGACTATGTGTCTCTAAAGATCTAATTCACACTCTCCATTAGTCAAAATTTGGATTTGGATTTCCAAAGACACAAACAATTGCTTTTCTTATTTCATCAAACCGTTTCCATGTGCCTCTCTTTAATCCTAGGCAAACCCAAAAGTAATGAGCATACTGAGTTGAGTTCTAAAATGGAACCACTTAAAAAAGAGAGAGAAACAAGTACTGCTGGCCTATATAGGTAGAAGTGGAAAAACCTGCTTGACTTCAACCTGTCAGCTACAGCACACTTCTGCTGATATTCAGAACACATTACCCAATCACATACTCCATCAGCACGTCAAACACTTCTTATAAATCACGGGTGTCAAACTCGATCATGTCACGTGACATATCGAGACGTATCATGATGTTTTTTGCCTTTGCGGAGCCAGGGTGGGTGTCGCCTGTGCGTGACTCATTTGGCCCACAGGCTGCCAGTTTGACACCCCTGTTATAAATGTTACCAACATTACTAAAGAGAAAGTGTGAGCAGGATGGAGAATCAGATGTCTAACCAAGGGAATGGGAATGACCTTGAATTCTATTGTCATCATACCTGTAGCCAAATGGACAAGCTTTTCAGCTTAAAATTGGTTTGCGTGCCAACAGACGCAGCATACTTCAAAGGAACCAGCTATGTGACCATTTTCCCAGCCTCCTCTAATTATTCTTCTATTGGTTAATATCTTCCCATCTTGAAATATTTTTAAGCTAGAAAGGACATCTTTAAATAAGTAAGACAGTCTACTCAAAGGACATTTTCTTCTTTCTTGCTACTTAGGTTATCATATTACACACAATGGGTTCCATTATTATATTTCTGAATATGCCCAAATGTCTGGTTTGAGATCAGAAATCTTAATTCAGACCAGACAGAACTACTGAATAATATTGACATGGTTTACATGTGGGGTTTGTTTTTTTTCAGAAACAACAGTTTAGCAATATGGAGGTGTTACTAGGCCTACCCTCTTCTTCAATATGTTGGTGGTAGGAGTCACAAGATGTTTTTATCAATTCCATCTAATTTGGTAGGTGAACTCTTTCCTTAAAAAAAATAATTCTGGGTAATCTAAGGTTTACTCACTTTTAAGCTAAATAATTACAAATAATTACTCTAATTGTTTTATAAAAACCTTAAACTTGCATTCTGAAAGCATCCTCCCCATTTGCATTGTAATAATTAAACCCAAGATTTTGCAGTATGATGTGAGGGCTCCAGAACTCAAGGACTCATAATTAATGCCTCCTTGGAAAGGAGCTAGACTTTGGGATGAATATCAAATGAGTATCAAATTTCACATGACATACATCATTTTTTTAAAAGGAATATATGTGATTGATGTGCACTAGAATAAGGCATCCAAGTCTAATTAAGACATTGACAGTTTACCTTAAAAGATTTACCTAATTTCAGTTGCTGGAAGTTGAAGAGCATTCATCAACAACTGTAATGCTTGGTATAATATTTTCCCCTTCTTACATTGATGTACATAAATGCACCTTTCAATTATACAGTTGACTCTGTCTGTTGCTATGATATGTGTGAAACAGTCATTTTGCAGTGGATTGGGAATTATATCTCCTGTAAAATAGGACCATGACTTCTTGAAACCTCTGTGTAAAGCTACACAAATTCCACAACTGCGCTCCATATTTCCAATGTAATTTCTGAAATTCTCAAGTCACTTTTTCCCCCCCAGTTTCTAGTCTTCAGGAATGCTGAGCTAGATCTGAGATGTCATAACTGTGTAGAGGGGAGCTGTGTATACTTCAGAAATAATTCCAAGGCTTTTCAGATCTTGCTCAAACCCAGTGTTTCTTCGGTAAAGTATCCTACCTTTTCTCAAACTTTTGTGCAAGACTGCAGAAACCAGAGATGCCCTCACCCCCCAAAAAAAGAGAGAATCTGTTCATTAAAGTTAAGGCAGCTTTTAAAGCAGCCGCGTCTCTTTTTTTTCCCCAAGCAGGCGTGAAAGCCTTCAAAGTATCACCTACTTTAACTAGTTGCAGAAGAGTGCTGCCATTTTGTGAGAAGAATAGTAGAAATTTATAAAGGGGCGTGGACAATATTACAGTATTATATTGTCAAGCATTAGAGCTCATTTGCATATTAAGAAAATTGTACTATAATTATTTAGCAGAACAGGTCATGACATGGCTACAGAGAACCCAAATAAATACTGATCACATGCAAGTGAGGTAGAAACAGAGTTGTCTCAATTACTGGCAATCCTCAACTTACAACAGTTCATTTAGTGACTGTACAAAAGTTACAATGGCACTGAAAAAAAGTGACTTATGACCATCTTTCACAGTTACAATCTTTGTAGCATCCCCATGATCGTGTGATCAAAAGCCAGGTGCTTGGCAACTGTGCATATTTATGACCGTTGCTGTGTCTCAAGGTCATGTGATCATCATCTCATGTGACCTTCTGACAAACAAAGTCCCTGGGGAAGCCAGATTCACTTAATAACGGAATTAGTAAATTATCAACTGCAGTGATTCACTGAGTCACTGAGCCAAGAAAGGTCATAAAATGGGGCAAAACTCACTAGACAAATGTCTCACTTAACAACAGAAATGTTGGGCTCAATTGTAGTCATAAGTCGAGGACTACCTGTACATAAAAGAATGTACATCATTTGACACTGATATGTATATCTCAAATGATAATTTTAACCATATCTTTTCAAGAATTCCATTTTGCTGGTCTTGGGCATGCCCCCAGAATCCCAGAACAACTATGATTTCTTATTTGGGGCAATATGGAATAATTTGCTCCATTTTAATTCTACACAATAGGCTTTTGCAGACACAGTCAGAATGCATAAAGGAGGAAGCAATGACTGCCCAACCCAAACCTCGCTACGGGATCAGCCTCCATCTTGAGTGCCTTTGTCATACATAGTTTATTTATGGCTACCTCAGAAGTAAAGTGCTATGTGACATCTCAATGTTTACATCTCATGAAGAGATTATTGTGGATGCACATGTAGGCTCTGGTTGCATTGAGAGTAGTATGCATCGTGTTTGGAGGCCAGACGAAATGGGGTTAGCTCTTTATACACACACAGAATCCTTTGTGTGTTCAAACTGAACCAATGCATATTTCACAGTCCATCAGGCCACTCCAGGGTCTCTTACCTTGCCTGCAAAATTTATCTAGGTTTCCCTAATACTATTGAAAAAGCTTTCATAACCTGGAACAAGGTTTGCTCCTCAACTTTTTCTTCTAAGGCCAAGGATCAGATATTGTCTCTGTGATTTCCAGTCTCGTGTAGTTCCTTTGGAGCCAAAGCTTTCTTTCCTTATTGGCATTATATGCCATCTCCTATACCAGTACAGCTACGATGCAATCACATTTTAAAATTCCCCTCTTTCTCAGTATTATAATCAAATGATAAGCTTTTATGATCACATAATAAATATTTCTCTGTGATCTGTTTTAGGAGTGAAAATAATGAGAATCAGGGAGAGAGATTGATTCGGTTTCTTATATTGCCCTCTGTCATCAAACTCCAAAGAGTTTACCAAATATACATTGGAGCCTAAAACACAGAGAAACAACAAAGGGCAGAACCTAAACGAATATGAAAGTTAAAAAAAAATGTACATATAGTAGGGAAGAACTAACTTTTGGCATTTTGTTTTCTGCAGCAGAAATATTTTTCTGATGCCTGCATTATTCCCTTTTCTAGTCTTTTTATAATATAAATGTAATGTAATGTAATAAAATATAATAAAATTATGTTATGTTATGTTATGTTATAATATATTATAATATAATACAATACATATTAAAAAGACTAGAAAAGACTACTATACCTTAGTATACCATACCATACTATACCATACTATACATAAACTATACTATACATATACTACTATATATACATTATAATCTTTTTACATTCATATTGGTTTTAGGTTCTGTCCTTTGTTGCTTCTCCGAGTTTTATGCTTCAACATGTAGAAAGCAAAATGGTTCCTCCCTACTTCACTATTACAGTTTGGAGGATCAGAAGATGCCCTTGATGTATTGGACAGCTGGATGTTGGAGTCAATATTCCAACCAGTTGTTACTTAATGCGGATCCGAAATTAAATAAAATCTTCTCATTCTTAGTCAGATGATCTAGAATAAAGTACAAGTAGTCCTCAACTTACACTTCGTTTAATGACCATTCGAAGTTGCCTCAGCACTGAAAACAGTGATTTATGACTGTTTTTTACACTCATGACTATTGCGGCATCCCCATGGTCACCTGATCAAAATTTGGCCGCTTGGCAACTGGCATGTATTTATGACAGTTGTAATGTCCCAGGGTCACGTGATCACCTTTTGCAACCTTCGGACAAGCAAAGTCAATGGGGAAGCCAGATTCACTTAACAGCCAGGTTACTATCTTCACAACTGCAATGATTCATTTAACAACTGTGGCAAAAAAAAGGTTGCAAAATCGAGCAAAACTCATTTAACAATTGCCTTGCTTAGAAAGAAATGTTGGGCTTAATTGTGGCTATAAGTCAAGGACTACCTGTATATCATTCATCCTAGCCTTTGTGATACACTGTTCTTTTCAGAGACCCTTCTACCACCCCTCCTTGCTCTGGTGTGCCTTTAATTACGAGTCAGCACTGTGAGATCACTATACTGAGTGCTCATATCAGACAAAAGGGGAAAAATAAATAAAAGGGGAGGTTCCCCATCATTAGTTATTTCTAGCTTTGAAAACTATGGGATTCCCCAAACCTGCCAATAGCTACTTTTGGTGCAAGGATTGGGCTGGTTCAGATACAGAGGAGCCAACATTTGAAGACTGAATATCTTACATTACTATTTATATCAAAGCAACCTTCTCTTATAACTCAGGATGATGTACCAACCATTTGTGAGGAAAGACAAAAAATTTTTTTAAAAAAATGCAAGACAGGCAGGAAAAAATATCTTATAAAATAAAATTTGAGAGCATTGTTAGTGGGAAGATTCAACAGAGTTAAAATGACGCACAAAATTAAAAGTCTGCTGAAACAGAGCAAACTACAAATTTCTCTTCCGTATGGACTTCCACAGTTACTGCTACTAAAAATGTCTGCCTTGAAAATTGTATTCTAATTTTTAAGCATTCTCCTTAAATTGACTGGAAGAAAAATAGCTATTAAAATAACTCTTAACAAGGAAGGAAAAAAGGTGAAATGTTCATGCATGGAAGGAAGCTTCCCACAATTATTTCGCTGAGAAGAGACCAGGTGTTGTGTGAGATTTTTTGTCATGCATTGTACTTTTTTTTTTCTCCATTTTTTTTTTTTCTCCAGCAGTCTCCAACCTCTGGCTTCTTATGTTTCTATTAAAATCCATGAAGTGCTCTCAAATTCTGAAGTAGAGGCAGCCAAAGGGCCAGAAAGTGATGGGCAAATTATCCATCCTCCACTACCTTGGAAAAATCCAAAAATTGGAAACAAATTGCAAAGAACTGTAAAAACAATCTAGAGAGAATGGTTAAATCAGAGAACACAGGTTGACTGGGGAATTCTGGGAATTGAAATCCACACATCTTAGAGTTGCCATGGTTGAGAAACATTAGTCTAGAACAGCCACTAGGATTTCAAAAATATTCCATGCATGCATTCAACAGCACCTGATTTTTGTAGGACACTCATCTATGGATTTCCCACGATGCAGACCTGAACATTACAATGGGATTCTATCAGGAACCATTCCAGGTCCTTTCTTGGAGTGGAGTTTTCAAATCCCATGAATTGACGTGATTATTTCAAAATTCTCAATCCTAACGGACAACTGATCCCTTCTATTTTGAACAAAGAGCAGCAAAAAATTACAAAGAAAAGTAACACCCATAAGGCACACAATGTTGCTTGGTTACCAAGCCATTTATCCAACCCATACTGCCAGTTTAAAAAGCAACCTGAGGACAAGGAATAATAATCATCCGTTACAACTCTCTCAGAAAATGAAATAAAAATGCAATAATATTCATCAATGTACAGCTGAGAGATTGAGAAGCCTAGTCAACACATAGATAATCTCCCAAGGTGGTGACGCCTGGAAAAAAAATAAATCAGGTGTTAGGAATTAATGTGGGAAAAATACGACAAAAATATTATATACCTGATAATTCATGTAATCACAGCTGCAAGATTGCAAGAAATAGAAATAATTAGAAAAATTTGGATGTGCACAGAAATGGACAAATTGACAAAAGAATTAAAAAATAAGGATGAATGGGATTATTACAAAGTTTGGGATAAGTGTTATTGTTGGTTAGAAAAGAGGAAGGATCAAGACAATAAGAAATGATTATATGTATATATTATATACTGTGTATATAGAATGTAAATATGTACTACTATGACTTAGCAATGTAAGACAACTATGATTGCACCATGTTTGTTGTTTTTAATGTTCTTTTTGTGTTTGTTGAATAAAAATTATTTTTTAAAAGGTGATTGTAAATAAGACAAATTACATAATAATATCCTTTCATATATTATGGCTCCAAAGTATATATTACAGGATAATATTGTAGTGCATACTTGATGTACACAATTCATATAAAAGTGGGATTTTTTTAAAAAAAATAGAATTGAAAATTCTATTGAAAATAGAATTGATTGACTGATTGATTGAGACTACCCCACTTCAGAATGACTTGCAGTGGGTTACACTAAAAGTAAGAACAATAAATGGGAAATATTAAATGTGTTTTCTCTAATGAAAAATATCATGAAAAATATCAAACATCCTGCCCCAAAAGCCTGAGAGAAATGTCCAATTTTTAAAGATTTCAGGAGCACCATCACAGTGTGCTCTCCATGAACTACTTGTTCTCACATGGATTTGTGCCAGCTCTATTACTTAGAGACTGTTGCAGGCTACTCTCTCTCATCCTAGCCATGTAACCTTCAACAGAGAAATATCAGTGTGAGGCACTGCGGAAAACTGAACCTGAATATTCTCAGCAGCTGTAGCTCCTAGATGACTTAATCTGGACTTGGAAGCTAAATGAGACTCAGGCCTAGTTAGCATTTGTGCAGGAGATCACTGTGGAACCCAAAGCTTTAAGATAGATAAAATTGAACAAACATCACAGAAGCAGTGGCAAACCACAACCATACAGTATCATTGCCAAGCACATTACAAGACATGTGATCAGCAGTTGAGTTCAAAAGGAAGAGGAGTTACTTGTAAACAAGTGTGAGCGATGTTGACCTTAGATCCCACTTGCAAGTCCTTGATTGTCATTCCTGTGGTCTTGTCCAGTCACAAACAGTTGAAACACTTATGTCCTTAAAAGAAATAGTTCTAATCTTGAGCTCCCTCCATAATCCTCTCATCTTCTGTTTGTTTCCCTCGGGAAGCTGTTGATGGCATCAGAGATATGAAAACTCTGGATCTGCTCAAGAAAGAGCCCTCACAGTCCAAACAGCTCTGACAAGAAAAGAAATGCCATTTAACCTTATAGTTTTGGGCAACACACAATTACTAAAATGTGCAATGAAATAATTGCACAACAATTTACCAAAGAGAGGATATCTATTACCAATCATTCTAGCTATAATTAAAACCTATATATTACAGCCAAATAAAACGCAGTGCATTGCAAATAATTCCAGCAAAGAAATACAGCCTCTTTTTTAACCAGTTCTCATTCATTTTGATGAAAGAGAATTTGCTTTCAAAATGGATTTCAAAATGAAGAGGATTTCTGGGAAATTCCAGAGTGCAGGACACTGTGCTAGTTACAAGATGACTAAGAAAGAGATATGTACAATAGTGCAAATTTGTGTCAATATGACGATTCCTGATATTTATAATCTTATTGATATACTGATTATTTATCATCAAGTGATCTTGGACACCTGGAGAATACATGGATAGGTTTTGGAGGTATACAAACTATTACAATGAAGTTAAACAAGAATACAGTAGTTATGGCTACAGATAATGAACAATAAACCAAGTTAAGGAACAAGGCAAACTATGATAAGGATTAAACTTAAATCTCATTGGTCAGTTTCACAAATAGTATTAAACCAAAATGAAGAAACTTGCACTTTTGCATATTGTGTGAGCCCACTCACCGTGCCTTACTTACTCAATAAACCCTAGTTAAATCAACTTTAATTTAGTGCAATATGTGAACCAGTTCAGTAAAAAAAAATTCACTGTGAAAAAACTAGCCGGGAGATAGCACAATGTTTTAAATAAAATTAACATTTGAGGAGATATCTGTAATTAACGAGTTATGAAGGGAAAAAGAAATGTAAACACTCATTCTCTAAATAAGAGAAAGTTAACCATGCTTAAACCTAATTAAAATCAATAGAACAAATTGGAAGTGAATGATGCTTTAATTTCAGTCTCCTATTTTATTTGTTTATCTCATATGCAATTATGGCCTTGGAAGGGATGACAATGCTGGCTCAGAAATCCACAAGTCATAAAGGGGCCATAATTCACCACTTCTGATTTCTCGTCCAATCCACTACAAAGTGCAGAAAAACCAGTTAAACTACCCATAAAATGTGACTGTCCAGTTTCTTCCTAAAAAGCTCCATAGATGGGCAATACACAGTCTCTATAGGGCATAGACAAACTGTTCCATTGTTGTTCACATTTTACTTTCATGAGGGTTTTCTTATTTTTAAAGAAAAACTGATTGCTGCAGCTTAAACACATCATTTCTGATCCTAGTTATGGGGGTTAGTTTCTGTTCATCTTCCCCGTGACATCCTTTATGTACCTGAGCACTGGCATCACGTCTGTCCTTAGACTTCTTTTCTTAAGACTAAACATAAGTCATAAATCATGTCATTCATTCATAGATCATGTCCTCCGGTTCCTTTATCATCTTTGTTATCTTCCTCTGCACCTACTTCCCAATATCCTTTAGGCAGGGGTGGGATCCCACAAGGTTAACTACCAGTTCGGTCATTTATGAGGTTCGGTGATTTACGATGTGCTTCCCTGCATGCTGCCGGCGCACGCCTGTAAATTGTCATCAGCATGCTGCGTGCAGAGAAGCAGCCTTTCAAAAAGCCCTTTTTTCCTGCTTTTTTAACTGCAGCTGTGCCTCGTTCGGCAGCTGAAGTTGACAAATCAGGAAATAAAGGTCAGGTAAGAGCACGGGTGGGCAAAAACATCAGCAGACATAGAACCAGTTCTGTTCTATGTCTGCTGCTCTTCAGAGCTACCAGTTCTACAGAGGTGGACAGAACCGGTAGAAACCCACCCCTGCCTTTAGGAAATAGAGTACCCAGAATCATATATAGCCGTGATGGTGAACCTATGGCACACATGCCAGAGGTGGCACGCAGAGCCCTCTCTGAGGGCATGCAAGCCGTTGCCCCAGCTCAGCTATGCCACGCATTCGCGCACATGCCTCCTGCCGGCCAGCTGGTCTTCAGGTCTCTGGTACGCATACATGGGAGTGGGGCGCATGCGCAGGGGGTCAGGGTGCATGCGTGGTGATGCGCACACATATGCAGGGGTCAGGGTGCATGCGCAGAGCCTGCGCTGCATGTGTGGTGGTGAAGTGCATATGTGGGGATGGGGCACATGCACGTATTGCATTTTGGGGATGCACGCATGCGTGCTTTGGGCACTCAGTGCCGAAAAAGTTAGCCATCACTGATATATAGTCTTCCAGCTGTAGTCTTGCCAGTGTAAGTGAGGAATAAAGATTTCACATATTTTTGATACAGGTAGTTCTCACTTAACAACCCTAACCCAGGATGTAGGACATGACCAGGTTGAGCCTGAGGGAGGGGTCAAACACATCATCAGTCATGACTCCCTGCACATCCATAAGAGATCTAAGTCCAGCCCACCTTGAATTCCTTCTCATCTCCTGTTCATTTCCCTTGAGTTAGTAGTTCAGGTTCTGTAAGAACATTTTTTTTACATTTTTTTTTTACTCTGCCTGATTTTACTGATTTCCCTGGCACTTGACACAGCAATTCCATTGCTAAGGGAAACTGTTGTTAAGTGAATCACTCGTGATCATTAAGTGAGACATCCTATGACTGCAGAAACCTCCTGCCAGCTTCCCTGATGATTTTGTTTATTGGCAGCTGCCTGGATAGATCACAGAAGCAATCACGTAACCATGGAATGCTGCAACTGTTGTAAATGTATGAGGATTGTCAAATGCCCTAATTATACACAGTATTATACAATATCAACAGTATCAACACAATATCAACAGTAGAGACCTTCAAATTTCTAGGTTTTATCATATCACAAGACCTAAAATGGGCACCTAACATCTAAAACGTCATCAAAAAAGCACAACAAAGAATGTTTTTTCTGCGCCAACTCAGAAAGCTCAGGCTACCCAAGGAGCTGCTGATCCAGTTCTACAGATGAATTATTGAGTCTGCACCTCTATAACTGTCTGGTTTGGTTCTGCAACCCAACAGGGCAGACACAGACTTCAGCAGATAGTTAGGACTGCAAAAAAAAAAAAACATTACTACCAACCTGCTTCCCATTAAGGACCTGTATACTGCACGAGTCATAAAGACGGCTGTGAAAATATCTACAGACCTCTCACATCCTGGACATAAATTGTTTCAACTTCTACCCTCAAAAGACTCTATAGGGCTCTGCACATCAGAACAAGACACTAGGCAATTTTTTCCCGAATGCCATCACTCTGCTAAACAACTAATTCCCACAACACTGTCAAATTAACTACTAAATCTGTATTACTATTCTTCTTCTCATCCTTACTAGTACCTATCTCTTCCCACTTATCCATATTGCTTCTATCTTTATAACTTATATTGTTTTTATTGTTTCCTAGTATGATTTGATTGCTTATTAGTATCCTATGACTATCACTAAGTGTTGTGTCTTATGATTCTTGATGAATATATTTTATTTTTTTCTTTATGTACACTGAGAGCATATGTACCAAAGACAAATTCCTTGTGTGTTCAATCACACTTGGCCAATAAAGAATTCTATTCTATTCTATTCTGTTCTGTTCTGTTCTGTTCTGTTCTGTTCTGTTCTATTCTATAGTCACATGACCAGGGGAACACTGTGACAGTTGTCACTGCCGGAGCAGTCATAAGTCATGTTTCTGTTGTAATTTTGATCAGTCACTAAATGAATGATTGCGACAAACAATGATTACTTGTACAGTGTTTCTTCTGATGCCTGACTGAATGGTTTGCATTCTAGCATTTAGCATGAACTGCCAGCTTACGTTCAGCTTGTTGTCAAAGATCACACCCAAGTCCTTCTCTGATGAAGTGCTTCCAAGCAATTAATCCCCTACCTTTATGTGTGCTTCAGATTTTGCCTCCCTAAATGTAATGCTGTACATTTCTCCCTGTTGAAGAACATCTTGCTCTTCTCAACCCAGGAACAAAGGTTTTGTTATGCTAGGTGTTGGCTGGGCTTCCCAGTTTTATGTCATCTGCAAATTTGCAAGCTGTGTTGAATAATACAGGGCTCAAAACCATCCCCTGTAGGTCTTCCCAGACTACTATTCTCTAACTCAATGAAAAGCCATTAATGAAGAATTCTGAGTGCAGTTAGCCAAAAAATTGTGGACCCATCTAAACCACACTTTGACAACTGTCAAAGGGAGTGGAACCTTGCCCAAACTTTGCTGAAATTAAGTTAGTTTATATCTACAACCTTACTCTTGTCTGCTAAAATAGCTACCCAATCAAAGAAGGAGGTCTCACATGACCTAATTTTGACAAAACCATGCTGACTGTAATTGCTAAATCACAGCATTGCCTTAAAGATACTTACAAAACACTTGCTATGTTTTATGTTTAACATCTTATCAGAGATGGATAATAATTGGTCAATAATTACTAGGATCTTCCTTTTCCCAATAATTATTAGGGTCTTCCTTTCCTGAAGAGGGGATATTTGTTCTTTTCCTGTCCTCTAGCACTTCCCCAGATGTCTACGATTCTTCAAGGATAATTGACAGCATTATTTGTTTATTTATTTTTGTTATTAACAATAAATTCTTGTCTGTGGGACAGGAGTCCCATGGGATCCTGTGAAAACTATCGAACACTGTACATCTGCTTACTCTATGACCATAGATCAGTTTTATATATTTTAGCTGTCATGACTTTCCCCCAAAGACTCTCAAGAAGGTTGTTAAGAAATCTTTGTGTGTTGCATATATATTATTCATTATGGGTTGTGTGTTATTGCATCCAGTGCTAGCAAATCAATCCCACTTCTCATGTAGAGAGAAGAGTTTATGTAAACTCCCAAATCTCCCCAGGATTCTAGAAAGCCCTCAACAGCTAATATGAAAAAGAACACGAGAATGTAGAGGACCATAAGCAACATAAATTCTCAGTAGGCAATCCCAGAATCCTGAGGTAGACTAGAAAGTTTTTTTAAAAATCCTAAGAAAGACAATATCTTACCCTTTCTGTGCTCTTGTCCAGGTGACTACCTGGACAAATCAGGGAAGTCACCAGGAGTTGTCCAAACGGGAGCAGACTTCAATATGAAAAATTGACTTTTAAAGGGCTTGATTTTAAGTCCCACTTTCCTATGGTCTTGTATGAGCACGAGCATGGAAATTCTTATATGTCCTGAAGAAAGAAGGCAGAGTTCTTGAGCTACCATTTTCATCAAACTTGGCAGGATTACAATTTGCAGAACTCGTACAGAGATCAGCTTGCTCATAATTTTTGAACAGATTGCAATTGGCAGGAAATTATCCGAAGCAACCCTTATGTAAATTATTGTACTACTTAGATCCTAGATGTCAATAGAACATGGAAAATTATCTTAATTTTTCTCTGTTCAAGAGAGGATATAGCTAGCACAGTTTAAAATAGTGAAGAGTTCTTGGTCATCTAAAATAACAATAACCAACCGGATCCTTCAATGAGGAGACTATTTTAAAAAAAAAACATGGAACTCATAACAAAGGGCATCTTCTCAATAGATTACATTAGACTGAGCTTCACTGAATATTTGTGGGATTTAATTCAAGGTTAGCGCACACACATAACATTGTATTTTGATATTTTAGATCAATCAAACCATAAACAGTAGCATTTCCTTTTTATCTGAACTGACTTTCCGTTTAGCAGCCTTATCCATTCCCTGAGACCATGTTCCTCCAGCATTTCATCTGATTTCAATAATGCTTATATAATTCCAAAGCATTAATTATTCCAGTCAATAATCAAAACTATTGAGGAGGTGAGGATAAAGCAATCATTTCCCAGCAACTCTTTCTGCAACTGGCTTATTAGTGAGACGTGGAACCACCAGAGAATATTAACTTCCCTACTTAGTCAATTGACTTAGAAGAATAGGAACAGAAAAACCCAAATAATAGTTTTAGCCATGTTTCCTTTCTTCTAATTCTTTTTCCATTATCATATGAGTAGTTTTAGGGTTTGGAGGGACAGATTTGAGTCTTGAGTTAGCATGAAATAATCTGACTCACAGGAGTGCCTGAATTTACCATTTATGCAAGTTTTTTGCCTAAATCAGTGTTTCTCATTGCTGGCTGGAGAATTCTAGAAGTCTACACAGCTAAAATTGCCAAAGTTAAGAAACATTGGACTAAATGAATAGTAGCTATATCTCTCAAAGTACTTTAGCCGCATTGTTATATCTTAATAGCAGATTTTCACCCATATGATACCTGCACTACCTCCAAATAATCACATATTGAAAGTATTTTCAAATTGTTTTGAGATTTCCCTAGTTTTAGTTTCAGAACGCATATTATAATTTTTTTTAAAGGAAAGAGTGACCTCTTTTTTTAAAGGAAAGAGTGACCTAAAGTGAAAGTTCAGTATATATGTATGGTAAATTTGTCCTCCATGTCTGTGTCTATTTGTCTGCATCTGGGTCATTTTGTTTAACATGCACAATCTAAATCCCTAGCAGGATCTTCCAGAACTGGATTAGAAAAGAATAGAACCATGAATGAGTCCCAAAATATATAGTTGCAACGTCTGTGTAGCATTGCAATAACATAATAAGATGTACATTTAGAGATTAGTAAATCATGGAAAGTTAGTACCTTCTTGGATCATCAAGAAGATATTTTCCACCATTTGGAGTCTTGCAGTCCTGGCCTACTGTCTACTTTGTTCAAGCAATTACTGTCTTATTTAGAATCTTTGTTGGGCTTGAGCTAGAGTAACCAAGGAATTGTATGCACTAGGTGCATATTTTGTATTGTATTTAACATATATGTAAAATTGCATTAGATGTACATGATCCAACACACAGCTCACCTTCATGTGCCTGTAACCCTAACTGTGAATAAATGTGTGCTGATAACTGTCTTCTTAAGCTATGTGATTGTGATTATGATGTTGCTTTTATTTTATTCCATCTAACAGTTGAGGCAGCATAAAATCATCTTTAAGCCAATTTTAAAATGGTATTTTTCCTCATTTCCTAATGCAACATCTATTCTGGATGTGCAGAACATTAGACTATGGTTGACTTGCCATCTCCAATCCTGTTCCTGATTACTGAACAGTCACTGATTACTGAACTGATTACTGATCACTTTGAACAGTGAGATAAGCCGCAGAGAAATTTAATAAGAAGATAGATGATAGATAGATAGATGATAGATAGATAGATAGATAGATAGATAGATAGATAGATAGATAGATAGATAGATAATGATGATAGACAGATGATGATGATAGATAGATAGATGATGATAGATGATGGTAGATAGATAGATATGGATGGATGATAGGTAGGTAGGTAGATTATAGATAGATGATAGATAGACAGACAGATAGATGATAGATGGATGGATGATAGATAGATTGATTGATAGTGATAGATAGTGATAGATGGATAGATAGATAGATAGATAGATAGATAGATAGATAGACAGACAGATGATAGATGGATAGAAGATAGATAGATAGATAGATAGATAGATAGATAGATAGATAGATAGATAATGATGATGATAGACAGATGATGATAGATAAATAGATAGATAGATGATGATGATGATAGATGGATGATAGATAGATAGATAGATAGATAGATAGATAGATAGATAGATAGATTGATAGATAGATAGATATGGATGATAGGTAGGTAGGTAGGTAGGTAGATAGATAGATTATAGATAGATGATAGGTAGACAGACAGATAGATAGATGATAGATGGATGGATGGATGATAGATAGATAGATAGATAGTGATGGATAGATAGATAGATAGATAGATAGATAGATAGGAAGAGATAGATAGATAGATAGATAGATAGATAGATTGATAGATAGATAGATAGATAGATGATAGATAGATAGATAGATAGATATGGATGGATGATATGTAGGTAGGTAGGTAGGTAGGTAGGTAGGTAGGTAGATAGATGATAGATAGATGATAGACAGACAGACAGATAGATGATAGATGGATGGATGGATGATAGATTGATAGTGATAGATAGTGATAGATGGATAGATAGATAGATAGATAGATAGATAGATAGATAGATAGATAGATGATAGATAGATAGATAGATAGATAGATAGATAGATAGATAGATAGATAGATAGACTTAAGCCATTTTGGCTTGGGCTGCAGGAGATGGACACCAGGCTTCTACAGGCAGATCCCTTTGCCTAAGGATTGACCTCTGCTTTCCAAAATATGGGTTAGTTCTAACATGAGTTGTTTATCAGCACAGACAGATACAGTACTTTTGAAAGTACTAGACCTGTTGTTGTTTTAAAAAAGGTTGTTTTAAACTGAGAAAGAGAGATAGGTTCTTGATTGTGGCTTTGTCACAATCAAGTGGCTTGAAGACTACACACTGCAATTCTGTAACATTACAAGTTAACAACATTGCACCTTACATTCTTTCTCCATGTTTTCAACTTGCCAGCTAGGATATATTTAGACACATGTTTAATGCTGTTTTAAATGAGTGCTAGATCCATGTTTGGAAATAGCCTGACAGATCACCATTACAGAGTACATCCAGAGTACCAGTCAACTAGCCTGGACACCCTATTCCAAGAACCTTCCAAGAATATGAAAGCTTAATATTAAAATACTAAGGACAGCACCTATTACTGGCCTTGTTACTGTGACAGAAGAGAGCTTGGAAATTGGGGCCTCGAATTTTATGGATGCATATCGTTCTTCTGTCTCAGTCATTAATGGATAATACCTTAACATGTCTTTCTGGCTATGCCTATAAACTTCATATGTTACACATTTTTTTTGAAAAAAAGTCATGAAGACATTCAAATTCTGAAAGTCTTGTTTGGCAATACGATTTAAGTTAGTGTTTTTCAAACATGGCAAGGTTAAGGTGCCTGGGTTTTCTGGCTGGGATATTCTGGGAGTTGAAGTCCACATATCTTAACGTTGGAAGTCTGAAAAACACTGTCCTAAGCATTGGAAAATACAAAGATAGAAAAAGACCCTTTCCTGCCCTGTGTATTCTCTGGTTGCAGTAGCCTTGCATTATTTGGGTGGGATGGAGAGGGCCGTATTTTGAAAAGGCTCAACTTTGCAGCGAAGGTCTCACAGCCTACACAGTTAATGGCAACATTAATCACATTTAACAATACACTAATTGGAGCCTAGAGAACTCTGTTTGAAGCTTTTCCGTCACCTTATTGTAATGAAGAACTGTCACATATGAATGATTCATTTCCTGGAGGAAGTCTAAATGCTACCTAGATCTTCTAGAGAGCTGACTTCTGACATTCTCAGTACTTCCTGCTGCTTTGCAATACATATTATTGTCCAAAGTCCCAAAATAATAAAGTACACGTTTGCTAACCATGCTTCACAGCAGAGATCTTTCCAGTGCCTGCCGGATGAAATGGACAAGCAAAGTAGAAAGGACAATCAGCCTGACAAATAGTAACTCATTCTGCATCACACACAGTGTCTCCAGTAATAAAAGGCAGTCCTTTCACAGCCTATACATATACCTTCCACGTTATGTATTTCTTCTGGGATCAAAGCATGCTTTTCACCCAAACGATGGGATTTTGGCTGTTTGAAAACATGTTTCATTTTGCTTCGCAGTTTCATGGAATGAAACGTTGCTTCACTCTTAAGGTCAAGGTTTTTTCTTTTTCTTTTTGTAATTAATGTTCACTGCCAGCTTATACTAAAAACTCCAATTCGTTATAAAGACAATAATCTTAAGATTATATAGGAGAAAGGTGACAAAAGAAGAGTGGTATTAATTGGTACTGGGCACTGTATTTTGAAAGGCAACTGGGCTAAAACCATGGCATTATTTTTTTAAAGAAATGCAAATGGCTTGAGAAAATCATCGATGGCTTTGCACAGATTCACAAAAAGCCATACTCTTCTGAGAAAAGGAAGAGTGGTAGAAAAAGGAAGGGAAGAGAGCATTCAAAAGAGGATCACTACAGTCTCAAACAAGGTTAGGGAACTTTTGGTCTAGTTTTATAAGAAGACAGGAAAGGCACTCAAAACCTCATATCACACCACATATCCCAAATATGCCACAATCTTTGGCCTGGGTTGATCCAATGGTAATCATTGTTTCTCTAACTCCCCTCCTAAAGAGACCTCGACAGGGATTTCTTCTATGTAAAAAAAATGCCCCTGCCATGAAAAATATGCACCCATATATCCATATATACGGATACACATGTTTATGTATAGACATATATAGTTTATTTTGGCTGGAATTGCTCTGGCTCATAATTTTGGATATGTCCTGTGTAGGCAACAGATTTAGCCTCGGCAGATTATACCCAGGAGTTCACTATATGGAGAGAAAACCCACAGGCATATTTTTATTGGCGAAGGTCACATAAGAAACTGAAGCACTGATTGTGCACAGGCTGGCAAAACTATGCCACTCGTTTTTTCCAGTCCCCACGTGCATCAAAAAACCCCCGGAAAGGTACTGTTCCTAAAGCACTTAGGGAAACTTTCTGTGCCAAGGGGAAAAGCAACTTTCTTTCCGGAGGATAGCCCGGTGACATGCTATCACCTCTCCTACCCTTCGGTCCCCTGTCCCCGCCGTATGATAGCTGTGGACCGGAAGGAAGCAGTTGCTAAAAAGGCAGCATTTTGGGGGGGGGTGTCGAAAATATTCTTCACTTCATCCTTTCCGCGACTTTCTCAAGTCCACTCAAAACTGGGCAAACTTTGTTTCACCTCCCCCCCTGCTTTGGAAGAGGGTAAAAAGATGAGGACGGAGGCGGAATGGCTTTTCGGGAGCCCACAACCATCCCTCATCCCAGCACCCGGGAAAGCCGTTTGCAGCTTCGGCGGGGTCCCTTCGCCACACCTGCTTTGCGTTGCGCTTCTGTATAGCTCCGGCGTTGTGCTCCTTATTCGATCCTACGCTCCCGAAACGCTTTCCTTAAGGGCTCAACCCTCCAACTTTTTTCCCCGTTGTTCCCAAGAACCTCCCCGGGCTTAGAAAGGATCCCAACCAACGGTCCTCTTTGGAAAGCCCCGGTTCAGCCGCCTGCCTGCCTGCCCGCTTGGGAGCGAGATCCCTACACACGCGCGGCGCAGGGAGCACCACGCCGACCCCGCTGAGCCTCGCGATTTCTTCAAACGCTCTTTTCGGGACCTGGTGGAAGACGGGGGGGTCGAGTTTCCTTCAGCGCCTGTAAAATTGTAGGCGTGAAAAGGAGAATAGTGCCAAAAGATGAGGCCTGGGAAATGGGCGCCAGACTTGCGGGAGCAGAGATTTATTCCAGGTGTTGGTTCTTTTTCTCACCCTCCCCCCTTCTCCTCCTCCTCCTCCTTCTTAAAACAACCGTACAACTTACTTTCCCTTTCAAATCTGACATTTTTGCACGGGAGGAAGGTAGCCTTGATTTCAATGGGGTTTCTCTCCGGGCCAAGTGCCATACGCGTGGGATGGCAGGGCCAGTTCAAAGAAAAAATAAAATAAAATGCTCCTCCCCTCTTTCTTAAAAACCGCCGTTTGTCAGTCTGAGGAAACTTTTCTGCTTCATAATCATCAGAATCGTTTTCTTCCAACTTGACGCCGATTCCATTCTGCTAAGGAAGGAAGGCAACTCAAGGCTAGACTTAAGGCTTAAGATGAGCGCAACCCCCGACGCGGTTTTTCGCTCGGAAGGAAACCTCCCTGAACCGAAGGGGACCGTTTAATGCCCAGGGCAGCGTGCCTAAAACCTAGGCTTTTAAAAAAAAATAATAATAAATAAGGGAGGAGGAAAACCTTTCACTTTAATACTGTTGGGTTCTAAAATTACAGAACCCGAGAGACGAGAGGGAAAGTATGAAAAAGTCAGACTGCTCGCTGGATTGTACAGCCGGCTCCCAAAGTTTGCCTTAAGTAATCTAAAACAAATAAATATATAAGTCAATAAATATTGTGAGAGTGAGGGGGTTACCTTCTAATAATATTTTAGCGGCGTTGGGGGGAGAAAAAGAAGTGATTGCCTTTTTTTAAAAAAAAAAAAAATTCTTTCCATACGGCTTGTGAATGCCACCCAGAAAGTTTCGTTTCTACGGAGCGACTCTCTCTATTCTACACTTTTCAAAGTTGTCCTCGCTGAGATGCGTTGTCCTGATCACTTTCCCACCCTTGGCCCTGTAGCCTGTTAAGAGTCCTTCCATGAGATCTTTTTTAAAAAAAAACAAAAAAACGGGCTGCTTTCTCTCGCTCTTACCCTGAAAAGTTTGCCCACCCGGTTCCTTCGAAGATTTCCCAGCCTCTGGTTTTCAGCTTCAACTAAGGATCCGGATTCCGGGACTTTTAACTCAGCCGAAAAGCAAGTTTTGCACTGGCCAGTTTGCCTACAATGTCGAAAAAAAAAACTTTTTTTTTTTCTTTTTTCTTTGCAGAGGCGGCTGATGAGGGGCAAAAAAACCAAGTTCAGAGAAGCACTTTCCTCTCTCTCTTTTTTCTCCCTTCCACCCCGAGTGATAGTTCTGAGCCTTTTGGCTTCGGTGGTTTTTGTACTTTGGTTTAAACAACTGTTCGCTCCGGAAATAGATATTTCAGGACTGCTGCTCTGCGCCCCACTTCGAATCCCTTTCCCTAGGAAGGCGGAAAGATCCTTCCATCCTGGCGAGGCTTCGAAATTTCCCTTGAAATCTTTGGAGTTGATGAAAGAACCGGTTCATCTCCAGCCGAACGCAGTTTTATTTGGCAGGCACAGGCTTAAACTACCTCCCCATACCTTCTCCCGGAGCAGATGGTGTTGGACAATGGCAGCCACCGATGCTTTTATGTTTCTTCTATTTAAGAATTATTCGGAAAGCTGGCATGAATCGGCTTCTTCCCTTCCACTCTCCCCCACCCATTTAGTTAATGAATTGAACCAGCCTGGGCACAGACATTTTTTTTCACGTGAAAAAAAAAAAAAATTTTTTTTTTAATGTATCTTCTTCGCCATCTTGTAGGAAGACAAGCCTAGATGCCTCTAACCACAACAAGTCAAAAACAAACAAACCCCAACTTAGAATTATGCAACTCATACGGTTGATATTGCAATTTGTTTATGCTCACTTTCCCCAAGACTAAATGTGTAAGTCAGACTCAGCAAATCTAACTAACTTCTAAATATGTGGAACTGGCTTGAATAAGTGTTTTTATTCATCCTGGGCTGAGTTAGACACTGTCAAGAAAACTAATAAAGAACCGCCAAAAAACAAAGATCCTTTACAAAATGAATAGTATTTGTCTAACTAGCATCATCAGATAGATATATGGGAGACAGATGATAGAAATAATTCTTAAACATCTGCAACTTTTAGCAACTATGGATTGTGTACATTAAATCAAGGCAGAAACCAAACCCTGCCATTTCTAAGTATAAAACATGATTAGCTGCATGTCTTTCTTTCTTTTTTAAAAAAATAACCTCCTCCCCCGTCCTCTTCTTCCTCCCCCCCAACATCTCTTGGGAACAAGCATCTAACACATACAACTTAAGAGGGCTTTAGATTTCTGCGTTTTAAAGGAATAAAAAAAGAGAAAATGATAGTTTTTACAGGCCTTTGGAGCCCTTAACGGAACCATTATATTTTCAGCTCCCTAGGAAACATGTCCCAGCCTTCCTCTTAAGGAAGGGCTAAAGATGGGCTGGAGGGGAAGGTCAACCAGGCAGCTGTTTTTAAGACTTGGGCCAGACAGGCACCTTTAATAAACATTCACTGCTGTTAGGCTAGATAGCAAAGGGGCCTTCCCTTTCCATCTTCTGGCTTCCTCAACTGCCTTGCTCGTGTCATTTGCATCTTCTGGCAGTCAAGTTTTCAAATTCCCACACATTCCCACAACTCTTGATCCCCGGCCTCACTTCTATCGGCTTAAGGGCATTTATGACAACCTCTTTTATTTTCTTTTTTTCCTTTCCTGCTTATTGACCCTTCCTTCCTTCCTTCCTTCCTTCCTTCCTTCCTTCCTTCCTTCCTTCCTTCCTTCCTTCCTTTCTTTCTTTCTTTCTTTCTTTCTTTCTTTCTTTCTTTCTTTTCTTTCTTTCGGATTTAACTGCAAACATGCACACATGTGCACCCACAAACACACAGAACCCACCCACCCCTCCTTTATTGTTTGACACTCCAAACACTTGCCCACTCAAAATAAACATCGTTAGCAAAATCATTGTAATTGGGATGGTGAAATCTGACCTTTGACCGGGAATGATAGAGCTCACAATAGTGTCTGCTTTGATTCCTGGAAGGAGGGCCAGAGGAACAAGCTCCTTGACAGAAGTCACTGGTATCTGCACCTCCAAGAGGAAGTGGGGTGGGAGAAAGGGGAGACAAATGAGCACGCGCGTGGCCTTCCCCTGGACGAGCCAGAAAGCTCATCTTTGGCCACTCAGCTCAGCCCCCTGTAAAAGCTCTGTAAAAGACGGGCACTTACTGATCGGCATTTGGCTTTCTTCTTCTCACAGCTTCCAGGCTGGGCAGGCAGGCGGGCCCCGATCACAGCCAGGAAACAGAAGCGGGAGGAGGGGATAGGCCTGAATGCTCAGGGCTTGGATTGGGGAGATGGGTGAGAAACACAGAGAAGGAGGGGGTTCCCCCCCACAAGACATGGATGTGGATCACAATGCAAGGTGATCACTGAGAGGCTGGATGGATGCTTCCACTGATAAGCATCTGTCTGGGAAGGATAGAACCGTTCTTCCATGTTCCAGCCCTTCTGCTGCAGGATTCTACAGTCACCATGTAGGACCTGAACAGCCTTCTGTGTACCCAAAGCAGGCCAAACAGTGGGAAGGGCCCAATCCTTCATTTCCCCTAATGTGAGGGCTGTCCTGATCCTATATCTCTAAGGTGAGGAGCCTCCAGATATTGAGTACCTAAAGCTCTCGCCAACCCCAGCAAGGCTGATGGAGTGAGGTGGCTACCCTGTCTTATCCCCTGGCTCAGAAATGAGCTCGTTACATTGTTAAATTTAGTACCCCTGTTGTAAAGAAGTCTAATTATTTGTAAAATGGTAGACCTTCTAGCCAGGGCGAAGTCATGCTTGTAGCACATATTCTACATGTATAAAGTTCAAAATTCTTATTGCAGTGTTCATTGGAATGCATGTGGTGTCATTTCCTCCACGCTTGTTGCAACCAGAGAAAAACGTCATAGTAATGTGTTTACTGTCCAGAATGATGATTCTTAATCTGGATTTACTCCCAGCTAGCCAAAGGGAACCACAACATTCCCACAAGTATTTCAACAGATTTAAAATACTCTCCTCCTTGAACCTCTGGGGGAAAAAAAATGCTACTTGAGGAAGTCTTTGGTGGGATAGGCAATTGTGTTGGTCTCCTGCTTCTTGGAAAATTCTAATTCTGGAGAATAGAATATTCAATCACCCCTAGACTAGTCTAATCGTGTGTGGTGGGGAGGAGAGAATAGCTATTTTAATTCTTATTTTATTCCTGATGCTCTGGAGAGCAGCCTTTCCTCAACCTGATATATGATTTGATTGCTTATTGTACCCTATGACTATTATTAAGTTTTGTACCTGATGATTCTTGACAAATGTATCTTTTCTTTTATGTATACTGAGAGCATTTGCACCAAGACAAATTCCTTGTGTGTCCAATCACACTTGGCCAATAAGATTATTCTATTCTATTCTATTCTATTCTATTCTATTCTATTCTATTCTATTCTATTCTATTCTATTCTATTCTATTCTCTACACTCACGAACCACAAGTCCCAGCAAGATGGGAAGGCTTCAGGCAGTAATCCAGGGGACTCTAGATTATGGATCATTGCTTTGGCCACACGCACTAAGAAACGAGACACACGTGTCCTTATGTGAGTTACTTAATAAGGAGAAATCAAATTTGGGCTGCAGATACAGAAATGGCCAGACTGAATTCTTGGAAATTTAGAAAGGGAGGAAAACTCACTTTTGAGAACAAAGAAGATGGGAAGAGCTGGTTCCAGCATTTTTGTTACTCATATTTGGGTAAAAGGGAAAGGTTCAGTCACTGAACCAGACTTACCTCCCTCTTGTGAGGTTTAGCACCCACCAGGCTAGCCTTGGTACCACCTGATGTATACTCAAATACCTGTCCCTAAAGTTGACCCCATCCTTAAAGTTAGAAAGCATCTACTGGGAGAACTATTTGCTGGAAAACGTGTTTCAATCACCAGAAAATGTCAGTGAATCTGCTAAATCAGGGGTCCTATTCCACTTTGCACATGCTCTTCCAGACTCACGAACAAGAGACGTTGAGAACTTTCAGATATGCATAGGGTGCATAGTGACACCAAACAATTCTCCATGGCCAGAAAGGCTTCCTATCTGTTCTGTGTACCTCACTTAAAATCCTACGGGTTGTATTCCTGGCTTTAGGGCTGGAGACATCTGGCTTCCTTAACTGACTTGCTAGGCAGAGCACTATCGTTGTGGGTCTCAGCCTACCCTTAAAGCTGCCCCTCACCTACCTATCTCCAAACTAAAGGTTAGCCAGGATAATTTCAGTGCAAAGGTGTTGGACCATGATAAGCCTAGGCATACATTTGTCTCCGGTGTTCTGTTGCCCTCTCATGGACATAAGCTTGACCAAACAAGCCATACATTTCAATTTGCCATTCAGGAGTTGTCTTGGTTTTTTTTCATAATGTATGTGCCTTCTCTCCCGGGTCCCTGATATGCTAATTTAATCCATCTCTCTCCCTCTTCCTCCCTTTTTCTCTCCCTCCCCCCCTCTCTCTTTCTTGCTAATTCATTCTCACCCACACATTAAGAAGTTGCTGTATTAGTGTCCATTGAAAATAAATGAGACTTATTGTCTGGTGTTTTTGGGATGTGGCTCTCAGGCTCTGTAACTGTTGATGTTGCATTCTTCTGCATTCCATTTTTATTATCATTATCATTATCATTATCATTGTCATTGTCATTGTCATTGTCATCGTTATTTTTGTTTTTGTTTTTGTTATTATTGCTGTTGTTGTTATTGTTATTACTATTGCTGTTGTTGTTGTTGTTATTATTATTATTATTATTATTATTATTATTATTATTATTATTATTATTATTATTATTATTATTATTATTATTATTATTATTATTATTATTATTTCTGGAGCCTCTCCACCATTTTGCCAGTGTTCTGTCCATTTTATCTGGCCCTACCCGATCCTTTGAACAAGCTTCATCTCTTGGCCCACTGAATTGTGAAGGTTGCTTTCTTCTCAGTGGAAGGTGAAATCCTGTGACATACTGAACTTTTTGGAACAGCTAGCATGGGCACAAGGGTTAAAGCGTTCCATCACATTT